>NC_079903.1:9796691-9880974 GCF_024868665.1 Triplophysa rosa | reverse complement strand
AGATCCAAGAAATGTATACAGGTTTGGAACAATCTGAGGGTGAGTAAATGATGACAGAATTTCCATGTTTGGGTGAACTGTCCCTTTAAAAGCACAATGACACTTGTGCAAAAAAATCTAACAAAAACTAAAAACACCTCATTGTCACAACACAACATTTAAATGAACATCATCTTATTTTATTTGTTGTAACTGCAGAATTAGATCTTTTAAACTCTGTAAATCAGTAAATGCATTTAAGCAATAAAATCCTCAGAGAAATGAATTCGGTGAGCTACACAACTGGTGTGATCATGTAAATGGATTTAATGAGAAACAGACATCCAAACCACTTATAAAGCTAAACGACACCAGCCCAACCCAACCATACGTACATAAATCACATGAAATCAGCGTTTAATAAATCTAGGTTTAATGGCTTAAATCAAACTAGAATAATAGAACATGACGTAATTCTACTGTAAATGATTATAAAATGGCACCATTTGTTTCACGCATGTCAGTCTCTGTTGTTTTTAGTGACCTCATGGCCTCATTCTCATTTCCACAGCGGTGTGACACACATTTCAGCACAATGCGCACAAACACACACCTCTGCATAAAGCCCCTGTCAAATTCCCCACATTCCCCTGCATTAGTTCTGCGGATATGACGCTTACCGCTTTCCCAGATACTCCTCTTTCAGATGCCCCAAGAGTGTTTTCATGTCCCTCGCAAACTCCGTGGTCACCACAGCTCTCGAATGATGCAGGATGAAGCTCAAATAATCATATTATTTGGAATTCTATCCGATGGATTGTTCAAAGCGTCCTATCCAACTTTACAAGGACGAATCACAATGCAAACCAAATGCACATTTCACTGTGAAATGGTTTGTATATGAACTGTGTTCTGACACAAGCATGCATGGGTATCACCATCGTCAACAGCCAGTTTTCTCTTTCGCATCAACACAGTCATAAACACACATTAGTTCAACTTTAATATGATGAAGAACGCACCCGTCACAAGTGTGCCTACAAACCCAGCAGAGCCGAGCAGAAGTCACGTGACTCTCAGACTCCGCTTTAACACCTGGTTTTAACCTGAGTTTCTCACCACCTGCCGGCATGCTCATTATCATTTCAGTCTTCTCCAGTTCCTATCATTTCCTTTGTTTGGAGCAGTGGCTGATTGACAGGTCCGTAGGTGGGGCTTCACTAGAGGAGATGATGCGGGCGATCAGAGAGAGTTGAGGAAGAACATGTGCTTCTGCTCAACACTGACATCAATTGAGAATGAGCCGGTGCAGGTCACTTCAAATACAAACTGCTTCAGTCTGACAAACATTTCCTCTCACTGTCCTGTGTTTCTCTCTCTCTCTCTCTCTCTCTCTCTCTCTCTCTCTCTCACTGACAACCCAAAGCTTTGTTATAGCTTTTCACATCTGATAATAAAACCTCATATTACTTTTGAGCAAATTGTCTCTTCAAAATTTCTGAACATGCAGGACTGCCTTTAAAGTCCAACAGCACATAGATTAAAAATTATTATACTAAATCGTAATTTCGTTTTGATATGTTATAGTATTGGGTAAGCTAATTAAAAAGAAAGGCTATAGCCTAATATACAAGTAAACGAATACAATGCGCCAAACAGCAACATCTACAGATAGTTGTGTATATTGCCATGGAGCACTCATATTGTTTTCTGACCAGTAATTAAATATATTTTTCACTGCTCGGCCATGCAAACTGACTTGCATTGAGGTGTATGTTAGAGAGGTCCTCATGTGTCCCAGCGGCTTCGGGTCTAAAACGTTGACAAAATATGCCTTGGGCACAGGTCGTGTCCGATATGGCATCGGGTCTCTGGTAATTTATAATGAATGTGCTTTTACCAATCGCCCCGAAAGACACAAATTAATTACATTTTATGGTTAGGTAAACAACAAATATTTGTTACGCCAAACTTTACAAGACATAATTAGGTTAATATACCGTGAGTGATTGAGATTTTAGCATTTAATGAACAGACAGCAACTCAAGCAATTGGCGTGTAGTCATACTCGCATGTTCGTGTGTGGCACATTATTGGGAAAAGCACACAGCATGCAACAAAAGTTCTTATCTTTGCGCTTAAAAACCATCTTACAGCTGTATAGATCCTAACGCCGTGAGGTATCTTGCTTGGCTGCAGGCTGCACAAGACGTTTCGGGTCTAGTCGGGTTCTAAAGAAAGTGCTGTCTATTTTTATCTGGTCTATTTTATCTGGCCTGCTCAAGAAGTTCGCTTGGCTAAAATATCAGTTTTTCTGTCTCGTATTAACAAACGAACGTTTCCACAATTCCACAACATCCAGCATTTTCTGAGAGTCTCAAATTAAAACAAGATCATGCGAGGAAAATAAAAAGAATGTTTATTGAGATTGCAGCTACGTCATATAAACAGAAGCACATGGGAGAGTACGCGTTAAAATAAGTTAAAAAATAAGCTCCTAGTTGAGATCTCCGTTATTTGACCGCTTCAAACACAATACATGTCCTGTAAATGCTGATGATGTATTTATGTGAACACGATGTGCTGAAGTAAAAAATAACTTAATTCCTTCAAGCCAGAGCAGGAAACCTAATATTTCTGATGTTGATGATGCATAAGAAGAGATCTATGAGATCAAATAAATTCACTTAATCGAGCAGATGAGTGGACTGTGCTGCAAACATATAAAAAGTATCTGCATTTCTGGTCTTCGTCAGAACCGACTTGCACCACCTGCTGGTGAAGCGGTCAGGCAGCAGGTAGATATCATGCATTGGCGGAATCGGCGCTCTATTGCTTCTCCTGGGATTTCCGGATGTGAAACTTTGAATTTCAAGCCGAATTTGAACCACTGAATTTGTGGAAGCGAATTTTTAAACCGAAATAATATGAATTTGTCTGTCGAATATTAAAGGTTGTATTTTAAATAGTGCTGTCAATCGATTAAAAAAATTAATCGGATTAATCACACATTTTTCTGTGATTAATCACGATTAATCGCACACAACAATTTTATTTTAAAATATACTTTTACATTTTAATAATTTCACATTTGTGACCCTGGATGACAAAACCAGTCTTAAGTAGCACGGGAACATTTTTAGTAAAAGACAAAAATACATTGTGTGGGTCAAAATTATAGATTTTTCTTTTATGCCAAAAATCATTAGGATATTAAGTAAAGATCATGTTCCATGAAGATATTTTGTAAATTTCCTACCTTAAATATATAAAAACTTTATTTTTGTGAGTGGATGGCCTGCCACAGTGCCCCTGATTAACAACTTCAAAGGCAATTTTCTCAATATTTTGATTTTTTTGCGCTCTCAAGATTCCTGAGTTTTAAACGGTTGTATCTCAGCCAGATATTGTCCTATTTCAACAACTCATATATCTATAGAAAGTTTATTTAGTCAGCTTTCAGATTATGTAAAAATCTAAATTTCGAAAAATTTACCCATAAGACTGGTTTTGTTGTCCAGGGTCACATTTAATCTTCAAATTGATGTAGAAACAACATATTTATTTAACAGCATCATTTTATGAAAGCTAGCATTTTGATATTAGTATTGTAACTGATGTCTCTATTAAATTGATTATTTTAACATTAATTATAGCCATTCAACAGTATAATTGAGAGCTCATGTAGGAAATTGAAGGACACTTTACAGTCTTTAATGCTAAATTATAAATTAAATGCAGAAGAATTCTCATTAAAGTTACAAAATCACATTGATTTCTTCTTTTATTTTGTTCTTTAATTAACATTAGTGACAGGAGTCACAGCAGCACGTTTAAGAACGTGGCCCCTTTAAGAGCTGTCTCAGTACGCAGATCTGACCGTCACCGCACTCCCATTTTCACAACTCTTTGCATTCATTTAAGATTTTATATTACACCTTGAAGTCTGTGCTTAAGAAAATGCTCGACAAAACGGGCTTTCTGACATAATCTTGTGTGGTTTTATCCATTCAAGCACGAAAGAGAACTGAACACGGATGCGCTGTCTGACAGAGATTCACCGACGCAGCCTTCAGCCCGTGACTGTTTACACCAGACTGGACCTCTCGTTGCGTTTTGCCGCGTCCCACAGTTTAGAAGCTGTCTATCTTCATTGAACGCCTCAAAGCAACTGTTTCAAATCGCGCTTAAGTGGTTTAAAAGCCTGTACACGAATAAGAGCGTGATTACATAATGTAACGCTAGACAAAGGATGTCAAAACAAACGGATGCTGCGTTAATTGCAATAAATTTTCTCACGCGTTAATTTGAAAAAATTAATCGCATGTGTTAACGCGTTAACGTTGACAGCCCTAATTTTAAAACAAGTTGAATTTTTTTAACGAAATTTAAAAGGTGAATTTTGATTATTGAATTTTTAAACGGTGAAACTGTGTGTGAAATTTTTACATTTGAAAAAAAATCACAGCTTAAATATGCAACCTTGTTGAATTGCAGAACCTTAAAATGCAAGCACTGTTAATACAATGCATTTTTTTCAGTTAGTGCTATTCAGCACGTCTTTTTGCTTCAAACACATTTGTCTCTATTTTACTTCCATAAACGTCCCTGTTTGCACGTTAATTTGTTAGCGCCAATTCTAATCCAGTCAAGTGTCCTTATTAACCATTTAATGCTTTTATAACTGTAATGGGGTAAAATTAATGGGAGGACAGGATGGGGTTTACAGTACAGGGCTCTAGAAATTGGTCGCACATGCGACCTAATTTCTCAATGGTGCGACTAAAAAAAATCTGAGGTCGCACCGGTGCGACCAGCCGTTCGAGGGAAAAAAAAGTCTCTGCGAAAGTCTCCCTGTGGTTCAACAACAGACACATTAGGCCCATATCGTGGTCTAAACCAATCAGAGATAGTGAATGGCGGACCCCCCTCTGATTGGCCGTGGTCCAGATATTCCTGTACGTGTGTACGTGTGAAAATGCTGTGCTGCAGTCAGACAGAGAGGTGAGTAGCCTATAGGCCCGTCAGATAAACAGAGTGGATGTAGCCGCGGATGATGAGAGAAGATGAAAAGAACGATTGACAACTTTTTCGTTAAGAATGTTAAGTTAAGGCCTGATCCGTCCGAAAATCATAAATAATGCTCCGACACGCTAGACTGCGACTAAATGGTCTCATTTTGCGACTGTTTTTCCTGCCTGTTTTTCTTAATGGTCGCACCGGTGCAACTGTCAAACTGATCAATATATAATTTTTGCGTATTATAAATTTAATCCGCAGAAATGTTATATTGCGCAAGCGGCGCATTCAGTCACTCATTTTCGTCTCCCCTCCTTAAACCATTCACTTATCTATCAGTGGCCCCGCCCCCAAAGACGTAATTCGCGGGTTACGGGTAAGAGGCGAAGGACCGAAAGAGCAGACGAGTGAAGCGCTCAATCTCGCAACTTAAATAAATATCTCGAAATTGGTACCGAGAACCGTGGAATTTAACTGGTATTGGTACCGACTACTAAAATTTTGGTACCGTGACAACACTAGCTGCCACATCTACAGCTAATTAACACAAGGCCAAGAAGGCAAATGATAAGAAAGGTCTGACAGGCTTCAATTGTATTAATGAAATGACTAAAAGAAATGTCAGTGAATTTTAGTAGTCTCATTAAATTGACTGATCACTCCATCTAACACGGACGGACGTGTATGAAATTAAAAGGTAGTAGTGTTGCTGTAATCCTCTCAACAAGAAGCTGTCCTTGAGAAGTTAACGTGTTTCAGTAGTCAAGGCCACAGGTCTTGTAAGAATGAGTAGGAAAGAAAAACTGTCATAAGGAAGATGTCATAATTTGCTTAACCAATCAATTTTCAAAGAATTGCTCTTCTCTGAATCAAGTTTCTCTAAATCAAGACTCTGATACTTTTGTAGCTCTCTGAGGTATGTGGAGGGAGTGAGAAAGACTACCCTGAATCACAGTGACAATAAAATAAAGCCTTGGCCTGACTTCATTGTAAATGTGAATCTTACCACAACACAGTGGTCTATTTTTTTTTACACGAATAAAACAACATCAGCACACTGCTTCTATTTTTCTTTTTAACTGGTGAACAGGTAAAATTACATACTAGGTCCTGTTTTGATCAATCATGTTCTACTTTTAAAAAAGGAATAATTTAGGACTGGATTTAATGTAAGAAATAACTAAGACGATCAATTTAAAGTGATACTTCATTTACTCACCTTCGAGTTGTTCCAAATCTGTATAAATTTCTTTGTTCTGATGAACACAGAGAAAGATATTTTGAAGAATGCTTATAACCAGATCTTGCCCCCAATTGACTCCCATAGTAGGAAAATGACTGTATCATTTTTTTGTTCTGTTGAACACAAAAGAAGACATTTTGAAGAATGTAGGACAGCAAAAATTTCTGGGGCACTTTTGACTACCACTGTATTTTGTCCTGTTATGCTAGTCAATGGGGGGCAAAATCTGTCTGGTTATAAGCATTCTTCCAAATATCTTTCTCAGTGTCTCAGAACAAAGAAATTTATGCAGATTTGGAACAACTCGAAGGTGAGTAAATGACAGAATTTTTATTTTTGGGTGATGTATCCCTTTAAAGGGGATGTGCAACTGTGTTTCATGCATTCTGACTTCTTTACAATGTTAAACGTGCTGTCTTCTCATGCTTGACATGGTCAACTTGTCAAAAAACGAGTTGAACGTATTACGTAGTATTTCTGGGCTCGATACACTCCCACAGGTTCGTATAGGTTTCGGAAAGTTTTTATTCGAACATGAAAAACCGTTAAGCAGCTTTTCTTAGTCCCTTATTGGGCAATTCTCCCGGAAAAGCAAGCCCATGGCACGGCGAAAGAAATAGCCCGCCCACGCGTCAACCGATAGGAAGACCCGCTAACCATCAAGATTGGCTGCGCTGGGTCAAGATTGGCTATGCTGTGGGCCTGCAGCTTGTTACTCTTGCGATAGTGAGAGAAGTTGAGGTGTGTTAGTTTGTTCACGGCATTTCAGTGATGGATGTCATATAAGCGGTGGATATAACACTGGATTTGGAGATCGTTTGAAACTGATAGATGGTGCGGTCGCAGCGCTAAAATATACCGGACATGAACCGCATGCGGTAAGTGAAACCGAGTCATACGTCTGTGTTTTGTTGGCAATGGGTGCACACATGCTTTTATACAGGTATGAAATGACATGAGGCTGAGTAAATGATGACAGAATTTTCAGTTTTGGGTGAACTATCACTTTAAGTCAGTCGACAAGATGATTCACTCTTTGAGTGAGCTATACAGAAATTACTTTCAATCTTTTCTCACTGAATGGCAATTAGGCATGACTGAACACATTATAATTCCTGTTGGGTGTAAATATGACATTACATTTAATGTACTATGCAAATTCCTATTATTTACATAAAGCTGGCATAATAAACTAGCAACAAACATCTCAGACAAGACTATCCTTGATAAACTGTTTCAATCTTCATATTCCATATTTACAACTATAGTAATACTTTGTCATTTATAGCATCTCCAACGCTTTTATTCCTGCTCTCCTGTTTGGCCTACTCGTCCATTTGATCCGTGACCTGTCGTATACTTGCAATCACAAACATATCTATTGTGTTGTACATTTCAATCGAATCGTTAAATGTAAACAAATGAAGGCAAACAATGAAGAGGTCGCTGGACTCGATTATGAAGCTGATCAAACTGATCAGGGACTAGCTGGATTACTAAAGCCACCTTTAGGTCTCATAATGAACTTACATTTCTGCTTCAATGGTTACATTTTTTTAAAATCATGTCAACCGAATCGATCAGATCTGCATCAAGGTGTAATTAGCAAATGTTTTGTTTAGCTTGGCTAGCTATGCTGTCTGGATTTAGTGTAAAAGTCAAACCATTTATATTTTTTACTTTTATATGTACATACATAACAGTGACAGTAGTATATATTTGCACATTTCGCATAAATGTCATCCACAATAAATAATTAGCTAGGCTAAAACACTAGCAGGTCTGCTAGAATTATATAAATCTTACCTTTTTAAAACAAAACTCCGCAGGTTTGGTTCCGACAGCGTAATTTTTATAACCAATAGGTGGCTATACTGTTAAATGTAGACAAACAATCCTCAAAATCTTGTTGTCGATCTTTAAAACCATCAGAAATAAAGGCTTAGGTCGATGATGGTTTGCAGGTAGACTGTTAGCATGTGTCAGCTAACTCGGTAATGGGGAAAACAATCCCAATATTCGTTTTGTTTTACCAACACCGAAATATGTCTGCTGTGATCACACAGTAATATGTTGATTAATAATGTGTAAAAAAATGTCGACTCTTTTGTTTAACTAGTTTCGCTATTAATTCACCAAAACAAAAATAGTTGGTAGGTCCTCGAAAAGCAATTGAGGAAGGCCATTTTGTTGACAAGCAGCTGCAAACCGCTTGTAGCCAATGGAAAGAGAAAGTTGATGGCATGCCCATATATGGCTGTTCAGACACCTCCTCTATCTCTAGCTAAACCTCTATCTACACCACAAAGAGGAAATTCTTATACATCATCACAATTATAATCTTTCACTTTCACCATGATTCAGATTGGATGTGAAGCACGAATAAAAACACAAAATATGCTGGAACTCTCTGCTTGAGAATGGACTTTGGATGAAAAGACCATAGGCTACACTGGAAAATCAAGTAACTGGACATAGCCTATTAAATATGTTGCATACTGCTCTACCTGATTAATTTTTTAATTCATATATAGGCCTACATTATTAATGTTGAGATCAATCCATTTTATTTTAGAATATTATAACATATTGAGTCATTTTGTTTTACATCATGCTCCTATAGCCTAAACTGGTTGTCACAAACAATTGGCTCAGAGTTTCTGGTTGAAATAAAACGTTTTTTTTACGTGTCTTTGTATGTAACACTTTTATCAACAATTTAGATTTCTTTTATCAGCATTATTTATAAACACACTACAATAAAAATGTTAAGAAACACTTTTTCTCATATTTTCCTCATTTCAGATTAAAAGTAAAGTCACCAAAAGCTAAGGAATAACACAACTGAACTGCTTACATTGGACTACAAGCCTCCAAAATATATAAAAACTATTATATCTAACATCTTCAAGGTAGTCACCCTTTGTCCAGAATCTGCAAAGTCATACTCTTACTAAAGCATTTCCATTTTCCATTTACTATGGGCTCTTATTGGCTGCTTTCTCTTTATTTTTGGTCCAAAAGCATTTATTTCAAACATACAATTTTAATTAATAAAATGTAGATTTCTAATGAAAGAAAGAAATACATTTGCATAATTATAGTTCTGTCTATAAGAGTAATTTTAAACATGCACATTCAGTAAAAAGATTTGTAAAATCATGAGAAACATTTAACTAATGCAATGAATATGTAAATTACATTGTAATGATTAATAGAAATTTAAATATATTCCACAAGCACATCAAAAAACTTTGAATAATATATTTTACAATATTTAAAACTCACTGTAGAACAAAGCTGCCTTCAATCAAAATGGCTTTACATGTCACTTGAATTTAAATTATATTGAACTGACTAAAATCTTGTTGCATTTGACATAATGTACAAATTTATAAACAATGAAATGACATCATTTATCGTACACGAATTATTGATCTGCATTACATTATCAATGGAAATGACTCTCTGAGTTTAAGTGATTATACAGAAACTTCTGACTTTTGACACGAAAAGATGAAACTTCTTCAAACTGTGTTCATTCATCCTAAAACATGGAACAATCTTAAAAAGGATCCATCTTATAATATTTTATATACCCTTTAGACTATTTACCTTTACTAATAATTTAAATAGTCAAAATAATACTAAAGCACAGGGAACTCTCTCTCAATCGCCGACGTCAGTCACTCAGCTCCCTACATAACTACGCTTCGAAGTCACTACACTACCCACACGTGGGTTTAAACCTACGGCAGCGATCAGAAACGCCCTCTGCCAAAGCCGATTGGCCAAATAATCCATCTGTCAAAACAGATTCTATGGTTACAAAATTCAAATGGGCGGAGCGTTGGTTGGTTTTCTCTCATGATTGGTTGTCAGCAGACAGCAACTTTAAAACCCACCCTTTCTTGATATCTGAAAATTTGATTGGCTAAGTTGGTTGTCAATCTTTTGTGCCTTTCCGGGTCCGCCCGGTAATGATTGCAAAACAGTCACTCAGGAGTGTGTGTGTGCCTGTGTGGAGTGGAAAGGACACTAACGAACAGAGACTCATAAGAATCAGATCTTTCAACACGAGTAAGTAATGTTATTAATATTGATAGACGTATTGAAAGTAATGAATTAGCTGAGGTCATTCCTAAAGATAAATTGGAAACATTCACGTGGGTTAAATGGATGTGCCCGTGTTATACAATCATAATTTATGTATTATTACAATGAGATCCTTTGCGATTGTTTGTATTGTTTATTTGCGTTGTTATGTGAAAAAAACTGTAAAATGCATCTGCTTAAATGCATGTGTAGGTCAAAACTTAATTTCACATCTTGTCCTTGAAAAAAATGAATGAAAATGTATCACTGATGTATGTAAATAGTGGCCAGTAAAATCACAATTTTATAACCGAAATCTGGGTAGCACTTTACAAGTTCAGTTGTATATGCACATTCGTATGCAAGCGTTTATGAAACATTAATTTCTATTTCTATTAATTTCTATTGTTTAATGTTAATAAGACTATTATAATTATTGTTAAAATAGAATCAGTTAATAGATCACGTTAACTGTTGCATAAATTAATGTTAACACATAAAACCTTATTGTTGACTGCTCCTGAAATATATTACTTTATCTTATTTTTTAATTGTCGTTTTATTCATGTTGGAATAATATGACTTCAAAGACAATCCCATCTGTGATTTTTCAGTGACATTGGCAGAAATTATCCAGGTGTTGAGGGGGGCTGGCAAGGTGGGCACCGCCTTTGCCACCACTCAGGGTGAACAGCTCAGGCTCATGGCCTGCAACTCGACCTTTGGTGCAGGGGTCAAAGCCACGCAGGAGGTGGTCGAGGGTGTGATGGGCACTTTCACTGGAGGAGATGTGGTTGGTGAACCTCGATTTATATCTCTGTGCATGTATAGATTTGCATGACCACAGAAAAAGAAATCAAGTCCTTTTCCAGTGTTTGATTTTGAATTGTCGTTATAAGATTCCCAAGACTGAGGAGTTCCCTGATATTGAAAAGTGGGAGGAGATGGAACAGGATGAAGCAGCGAAGTGGGCGGTGGGGTCCGAGCTGCCCCCAGACTTTACCGGCACTGATGGCAGTAATGTTGCGGGAGCATCAGAGACGCCTGTCGGTTCATCTACTGGCACGGTCAAAGGAACTGGCTGGCCTGGTCAAAGCACTCGATTTTTGCATGTATCAATGTGTCATCAACGTATTAGGTTTGTCCACGACTCTGTGGTGGCCAGGTTAAGCCCTGAGGACATTAAAAAGGCAAGGGAGGTTAAACAGAACATTGCCAGGCCTGTACGACAAAAGGTTAGAAAAATGAAACACTACACACTTAGACACTAATGTATAACCCTGATCATCTACAGTAAATACATAAATATTAGAGTGTACATTGAATATTTGAGTTTTCCGGCAAAGTACCGGTGTTCTGTCAATTTATGCTACCCATAGAATTTTGCTACCCTCGTGTTGTGATTGGGTTGGGGGAGGGGTAATTTAGGTGTAAGGGTTGGGGGAGGGGTTAGTCCTTTTTTGTATGGAGGTAGCAAAACTTGACAGGGTAGCATAACACCGGATCTCCGGCTTGCGCCGTTTGACTGCGGAAAAAAACGCTTCTTGATATCAGTTCGAGTTCATAAGTTCGCTTACCAATGGTATGAGAGGAACACAGCTATCACTCTCAACCAACTAAACATTACTAGCCAATCAGAATTAAAAAGGGGCGGGCTTTGGTTGCCGGAGTGGAGACGTCACGTTTGAGAGTATTAAGCAAACAGTCGGCAGGATGGAGATGTATTAATGTATTGATGGAGAGTATGTTTATAAAGCCTGAAGCGGGATGCAGCTTTTAAGTCCATTACAAATATGACAAACACAAATTGGAGACTGTGACGTAAAGATCGATAACGTTGTGTTGTTTCGGCAAATCATCTAATCAGACCTCCGCTTCCACTTCTGCGCGTCACACACACACGCGCGCGCGCTAACTGCGATAGAGATATCAAGGATCGATTTCTAAAGCGTCTAAATCATTTTCAAAGTTTTTCACAGCTTATTGCACCTAACTCACTGACCATAAACATGGTCGTTTTTGTCTGAAGTGAGCGTAAAAAGTTGAGAAAGAAATCGGATGTCAATACATTAGTGACCTATGGAATTAATGATTCAATTACTACTAGAGCACAAAATAGTTTAGTAGAGTACAAAATTAATCATAGATCTGGTCACTTCCACCCTCAATAGGACAAAAAATGTGAGTCTTACTTGTTTTCTTTAAAAAGTAGGATTTTTATCATGATGAATTCGGTGGAATTTGTTATGATAAGCTATGTTTTTATATACCATAATTGCATAAAACTGGTTTGGTTTGTTAAAATTATGCCCCCAATTCTTTCGAGTCATTCTGTGATCCATACACGCATGGCATAGCATCGAAGTTTAAGAAACGTCTGTCTGAGAAGCTCAAAAACGGCATGTTAGTTTCAAGGGAAATAATGTTCAAATAATGTTCTTTTTTGTTTGACAAATAACCCTGCGTATGTGTCTACTCTCGCAACCCCTCAAAAAAAAGGTCAGGCTCAGGATTTTTTTTGCTTTAACCCCTGAATTTTATGTTCTTCTTTAAAAGATTGTTTTTTGATCATATCTTCGCTGTCCTTCTGAAACCTCTGATGTTTAAATTTGCTGTTTTTCAGGAAATGCAAAAAACACTGTACTTTTTAAATGGTTAAATACTTTGTTGTCAAAGGTGACAAGCACTTTTAATACTTTTGATTGGTTAGAGATATTTGCAAAACCCAGTGACAAACGCAACTAATAATAATGAGTTAATAATACACGAAATATGGAGATACAAGGTTTCAGAAGGATAACACTGACTACATTGAAATGTTAAATCAATGTGATCTTAATGTTTTGCAGCTCAGTGATCGAGCCAAAGAACGGAAGGTTCCTGCTACACGAATTAGCCGACTTGCCAATTTTGGGGGTCAGTGATTTCCAATTTTAGGTTAAATTCTTGTTCAATGCATCAAACATTATAACGTATACAAAGCTTACTATACATTAGTGCATGAATGTCTGTGTTTTAGTACAAACAATTTTAGTACGGTTACTTCAGCATGACGATGCATTGTGTTATCGAAGATGTAACACTACTTCTACAATTTTGTAGGATTAGCTATCGGACTTGGCATTGGAGCCATTGCTGAAGTGGCAAAACAGTCTTTCGGAGGAAAGCGCTCAGGTAGCATGTGATACAGTAGCTAGATTACATGTGGCTTTATAGCCTAAATCATCTGGTTTTCAAAACAACCAATCTGAAATGATTCTTGGTCAAATTTCTGTTATCTTTCTCTTTTAGATATGAGATCTTTTTTAGACACACCGCTCCTCTCAGAGGCCAACGCAGAGAGAATAGTGGACACATTGTGTAAGGTTAGAGGAGCGGCCCTCAAAATCGGACAGATGCTGAGCATTCAGGGTAGACAATTTGATTTAGTTGTGACTAATCCTTTTAAGGGCATGCCAGATGTTTTCTGACCTACTGTATGTCACAAAATATTATCAAGAGCATTTCCAGTGCTTAGAGTTAGATGAGAAGAAAAATCTATGATTTTGCTAAATACATGATGTATGTGATGTTTTTAATAGACAACAGCTTCATTAGTCCACAACTTCAGAAAATATTCGAGAGGGTTCGACAGAGTGCAGACTTCATGCCAGCCTGGCAAATGAATGCAAGTAACAGTTTTTAGTTCTGTTGTTGTACTCTTGTTTGACACAAGAATTAGGTTTATATGCTGGAAATTCTCTTTGCTTCATTGAAATTAATGTTCATTTTTGGGATAGTTGACCCCAAAATGAATATTCTATCATCATTATTTACTCACCCTCAGGTTGTTTCAAATCTGTATACATTTCTTAGTTCTCATGAACACAAAAGAAGATATTTTGAAGCATGTGAGAAACCAAACAGAACTGGGGCACTATTGACTACTATAGTAGTTTCGTTTCCTACTATTGTTCTCAATAGTGCCCCAGAATTGTTAATTTACAAACATTTTTTCCAAATATCTTCTTTTGTGTATACAATGTGTAACAATAAAATGTATACAGGTTTGAAGCAACTTGAGGCCAAGTAAATGATGACGGAATTTTCATTTTTGGGTGAACTGTCCCTTTTAGACAACAACTTGAGGAATGAGATGTGATGATGGGGATGTTATTTTGTCCTCTAGCCACTGTGGGGTGCCAGTGCTCTGGACACAGTTTAGGATTGTACAACATTTACATTTCACATTTATTCATTTGGCAGACGCTACTAAATTTAGAGTTCTGCTATACCTAGTACTAGTATACTAGTATACATGAATTGAAATCTGCCACTTTTGCTCATGAGTGCTGTAAATCATTGGACAGTGAGCTGCTCAATGTTGGTAGTGGCTTATGTCTGTTTTGCTGCGTCTTGTGCAGAAAGTACTTGATGAGGAGTTAGGGTCCGGATGGAGGGAGAAACTTTCATCATTTGAGGAGAGGCCCTTCGCTGCTGCCTCCATTGGCCAAGTGCATCATGGGGTTTTGCTGGATGGAAGGGAAGTTGCTATGAAGATACAGGTAAATTGTCTTTTTACCCCCCCCCAAAAAAAGACATGAATGAATTGTTAAAGGAATAGTTCACCCCAAAATTCTGTCATCATTTACTCATTCTCAGGTTGTTCCAAACGTGTATACATTTATTTGTCCTGCTGAACACAAAGGAAGATGTTTGGGAAAATGTCAGTAACCAAACAGATCTCATCCCCCATTTACTGCCATAGTAGGGAAAATAAATACTATGGGAGTCAATGGGGGACGAGATCTGTTTGGTGAGTAAATGATGACAGAATTTCCATTTTGGGGTGAACTATCCCTTTAACAAAAACTTGTTCAGAAATAAATTAATGGTTGATTTGCAATGTTTTGTAGTACCCTGGAGTTGCCGAGAGCATTCACAGTGACATCAACAATCTCATGTCTGTTTTGAAGATGAGCGTTGTTTTACCTGATGGTGAGCACCACTTTCATGGTGATACATGAGGTCTGAAAACGAATGGCAGGGTGCACATTGAATCATGGGGTTTTGTTCTCGCAGGTCTGTTTGCTGACAGCAGTCTCGAGGTTCTTCAGAAGGAGCTGGCGTGGGAGTGCGACTACAGGAGAGAGGCGGAGTGTGCCAAACGCTTCAGGTATTTTCAGTTAATAAATATTTATTCTAGTGTCCCATAACAAAGTCAATGATAGGCAGTTTTATTTGTTGACTGGTCAGTGTTCATATATAAATAATGTTGTGTTTGACTTATTACAGCAATAGATACGAAAAGAGCATGTAAGATTTCCACATCATCTACTGACAGAAATGCAATATAATATACATAACTATGTCTTCAGAGGTGTATAAAGACCTTACATAATGAAGTGTTGCGTTATTATTATCTTAGAATGAGCTATTTCTATCTACATACACCTTGGGTCCCCTTGCATGGAATTCACCATGTTGTTTCCACAGTAGCCCTAAACGGACAAAAGTGTTTCGTAAATATGTTATCTCCTTCAGCAAAGAAGCGAAAACGCGACGACATCTTAGTTCTGTGTCAGCCTCTGTAGTGCTCCAAAAGGGAGGGGGAGGGTTGAAGAGTGCCAGTGGTTGCAATTCGCAACCTCACCACTAGATGCCGCTCATTTTCATATACTGGACCTTTAATTCATAGTCTTTAAAATGCTATTATTCTGGTCTTCACAGGAGTTTACTTAAAGAAGATCCAGTGTTTGTGGTTCCTGAGGTCTTTGATGAACTTTCAGCATGTCGGATGATTACAATGGAGCTAGTGAATGGGGTTCCTTTGGACCGTTGCGTTGATTTGGATCAAGAGACTAGAAATGAGGTGGGTTAAACAGTCAAAGACATGAACTTTGTTCTTTTCTATTTACTATTTACTTAATTTTTTTTAGTTGTATTCAAAATAAAATAAAAATACACCTCATGAATATTGGTATTGTGCATCACTTAAAAGTTGGTCTATTACCCAATAATATTTGGCATTGTTTGGAGATGCATGCTTATATTTCGTCTTGTACTTGAGTCACTAAAATGTTTATTTCATTCTTTAGATATGCTATAACATCCTGCAGTTGTGTCTGAGAGAGCTGTTCGAGTTTCGCTTCATGCAGACAGACCCCAACTGGGCCAACTTCTTCTATAATAGTGAACAAAACAAGGTGAGCAACCACCAAGACAGTGGGGACAGATATTCTCGACACATTATTTACACTCTTCTATACTTATTTGTGTATTTTGCCATTTATTTACACTTTTGATCATGTGATCATAACAGATATATCTTTTGGATTTTGGAGCCTGTCGAGATTACCCACAGTCATTTACAGATGACTATATAGAGGTGTGTAAGATGTGAATATTTTTGTAAATAAGAGTTTAGTTGGAAATCTTTTTATCAACATATACAGTAAACCTAAATGACATACATTTTGTATACTGGCTGATTCAGTTACATCTGGAACCGTAAAGTATAATGTGCAATATTATCTTCAAAGTAGATCAAGTATAAAAGTACTGTCATAAATTTCTACCCTTGCCCTTTTATGTAGCCTGTATGAAGGTGTGTGTTTGATATTAATATGTTATTATAACTATTGAAATTCAAGGTGGTCCATGCAGCTTCAGTTGGAGACAGAGCCACTGTCTTGCAGAAATCTAAGGACCTGAAGTTCCTCACTGGTTTTGAAGCCAAGGTTTGATGCTTTTTTCCTTTTTTATCCCCACAAGTTGTCTTGAGTGCATATTTTCTCTCCACTTCTTTTACCCATATATCAAAGTTATTATATTCTTTATGGTCTCTTTACTGCTCTTTAAAACATCCGTCATACTCTCCTCAGGCATTCGAGGATGCACACGTCGAGGCTGTCATGATCCTCGGCGAAGCGTTCGCTTCCACAGATGGGTTTGACTTTGGCACCCAGAGCACCACACAGCGCATCCACAATCTGATCCCCGTAATGCTTCGACACCGTCTTGCACCTCCTCCAGAAGAGTCTTATTCACTGCACCGTAAAATGGCTGGATCATTCCTCATCTGTTCCAAGCTGAATGCCCGCATCACTTGCCGAAATATGTTTCTCGATATTTACAATTCCTATAACCATCAGAGAAGGGAAAGAGGCAACCAGGCTTAGGCTAACAGGAAGTACATGTTGAGCTTGGACTGTAAAGTACCATGTCAAAGTGTTTAAATTCTTCACTGGATTATAATCAAAGACTGACAGACTGGGATGTGTATGTGTGTATTATAACAGTAAATTGATTGTATGGTGTATTTTAAATTAAGTCGCTCAAAAAATTGACATGTTTGGCACTGGTTTGTTTATAAACTTGAAAAAGTTATTAGAAAGTAAAATTTTGTTAAGACTCTTAAATCTTCAGTGCTCTGTGTGCCTGACAATAGTTTTTTTCTAAGGAAATTGTACTGCAGGTTATTAAAATATATGCTTGTTTATTTATTTATCAAACAAGAAAAAAAATGTGTTAAGGCTTTTTGTAAATGCATTGAAAGCAGTCGTTACAATGGTCATCATCGTGAAGCTTTTTAAATATAACATTAAAAAACTTGAATACAATCATTTTGCTCCAATGGAGCAAATTACATAAAATGTCTACTGGTGATTAATGTAAATAACAATAAAAATAGTATGTCAATCCATTTATTGTCTTAAAAACGTGATGTAGGTCTACTAACTGTATTAGTACTAATATTTTAAGTACTTGTGAAAACTAAAAGTGTATTGTGTAGTCTTTACACTTAAAATGACGCAAATACTATGGGATATGAATATTGTATCAGTACTTTAGGTGACTTGCTCACCGTTAATTTATTTATTTATAACTCATTAATACATACAAACATATATTTAAGAATAGCATGCGTTTTCGCCTCTAGATGACAGCATTTTGTGTCTTCCGCTCGCTTGCATTGAATTTTCCTCAGACTCTTGAACATCAGCGGGAAGAGAAAATTTGCATACACGCTCGTTTGCGCCAATGGGCGCGTCGCGAGGGCGGGGCCAGTGGGTGGAGCCGCGGGAGGAGCGCAGTTTATGCGCTAGTGACTGCTGCTGTTCAGTGAATAACACACGCAGAGATTTTACAAAACCCTCCGTTTCTTATGATCAGTTTGCAAAATTTACGACCGTTTGAAGATCTCCACTCCACGTGCGTCCGATTGAGCGTCATTGTTGCGCGCTGACAATCTCGTGCTAGGGCTTTTCTGATGTAGAATAATCAAAAATATTGTTTCCCATATTTTCATTGGATTACACAAAAGGCGGCACGGGCACTCGTAGCATCCTTCTGTTCGGTAAGTCTCTTTTGGCGATCTGTACACTAAAACGGCGTTTAACATGCATTATTAATAGTTTGTGGATAGCGCTGAAGTGATTGGAGATTGCAGGTCCATACATCTTTCTGATAAACGTTACCTGATTTTATCAAGTGCATTTCTTTGATGAAACATGCATATGTTTGGGTCAGCAATGAAATAATGCCATTTTTCCTTTATGTTGTCCTCTATATACGTGTGTAGTATTGTACTATATGGTGAAAAACGAAGTACTGAGGTGAATCAAGACTAGATTGTCTAAAACGGTCAACACAAACATGTCAATGCGATTGAACCCAGATGTTTCTAAACACACACAAACGTCCCTCGCAGTTAACTGTTGTGTTTGTCATTAGTTTTAATGCACATCCTGCCCTGCAATTACATAGTTAGTTTCAAGAACAGCTTCGCTTTTTTCCCTTACGTGTTTTTAATTGCTTAAGGGAGTAAACATATATAATAAAATCGTAAACTAATGTGAAATTATGTAAAACTCATATAGTCTTATAGGCCTTTGATGTCTCTAAAAGTAACGTTTTACACGTGATAGCCTGCCTCATAAATAATGAGATGACTGTTATCGATCCATGATGGTTAGGAGTTTGTCAGGGTCCTGACTAAAATATGGAACAAGACAACAACCACAGTATTACTTAATACAATTATATGCTTTGGATGTCATTTTATCAGTTATAAAACAAGCTTGTATAGAGACTCATTTGACAGACTACATATACTGTAAAGGCTTTTAAATAAGATTTTGTTTTTTGTAAATTTTGATGCAAACATCACAGCTATTATAGTAATACACAACATTTTGTTAATCCTAAATCAAGTCTGATTTAGTTGTGCACACAATTTACTGTAAAAACGTAAAATGTGCAGCTGTTACATAAGTCCGTTTACATTTTACAATATTAAGCACATTTTTAAGATGCTTTTGCAATATTTTTTGCAGTGTTCAGTATAATAATCTGTTCATTCATCTAAAAAAACTGGTTTTATTTTAAATACACAAAACTTAAAAGCTGTGGAACGGCAACAAAAAGCTGTGTTAAAGATTTCCTATTCAAGAACATGATGATCTATGTATTTTTTGAGTTTTTGAGTTTAAAGTAGTTCACACCAAAATAACTGCAAGCTCTCCTAAGCAACTTCTGTGCCCCACACTGTTTAATCACCTGTCCCGCTGGCTGCTGGTGTTGGACTGCACATCCATAACAGCTGAATGGGTTTTTCGACTGTCCAGAGCGTGTGCCGTCTGTTTTGGGGTCTGTGGTGTAAGTCTGCACCCCATTGTTATCCAGATGGACGAACAAGAGGACACAGCAGCTGAATTCACAATAGCATAAGGCCAAAGGTCAATCAATGGGCTGCCAGCTCCGCTATGAGAATGATGTCATTTCCTTTGTATTAATAGGGGTGTGACTTCTACACAATGGACTACAATCTCTGTTCATACAGAGTGCGGGTGCTTGAAAAATCTCTTTCCGTTTTTTGCTCAGCCATTCTTGAGAGGCTCAGTATTGAAAGGTTGTGTGCCTTTGTGTTTGTTTGTTTACCTTACAGAGTTACACATTCCGTGAGGCCATGACTATTGCACCTATGTACAAATAAGCATCTGAATGTTGATGGGGATAAATAGAACAAAACACGTTTATCCATAATGTAAATGTGAAGAACTTTAAGACTAAAAACAAGTCAGATATTGCCTCTGCATCAGTTATTTGTTCTAAACAAAGAGTAGGTAAACATGTAAAAACAACTTCGGAAAACTTTAGAACAACTTTGGAAAAAACGTTTCCCAGTTTCCTTGTGTGGAAACTCCCGAGTTCATTTAAAGTAATCACATCAAAATGTTCATGGCATTCATCTGTGAAAATCCAAAGATTAACAATGTTTGAGCGCTTGTTTGTACACATCACTTGCTTTAAAAATCATATCAGGTTCACTAGTTTATGACTGTTTACATTATGCATGAGCAGACTTTACTGACTTTAGTGACAGAATGATACAACTCCTAGCCCTTATGAAAGGAGGTTTAGTAATGTTTTGGCAATGTGTCAGAATTCTGCCAAGGTCTATCTGCGATCAGATAATTTTCTATTGAATTAAGGAGGGTACAATGGTTATCTAGACATGTAGACTCCAGATCAGTTATATCGGCTACTTCACTTAAAAGTTGAAAGCGTTGTTGGCGTAAACAGTTTTACAAATTTTTGGTATGACCTGAAAATAGCTTGCATCTTAAAAACAGAATTGTTAAGTGATGGACAGGTGTACTTTACTCTTCCGCTGATGTCACCTAGGGACATTTGACCTAAAGTGATAGTTCACCCAAAAATATAAATTATGTCATCATTTACTCACACTCTTGTCATTTTAAACTTGTATGACTTTCTTTCTTCCACAGAACACAAAAGAAGATATTTTGAAGAATGTCGTTAACTGGCACCCATTCACTTGCATTGGTTTTGTGTCCATACAATAGAAGTGAATGGGGACCAGTGCTGTTCGGTTAGCAACTTTCTTCAAAATATCTTCTTTTGTGTTTTGCGGAAGAAAGTCATAAAGGTTTGAAATGACAAGAGAGTGAGTAAATGATGACAGAATTTTCATTTTTGGGTGAACTACCACTTTAAAATAGCTGTCTGTTTGACTGTTTCATATTGTCCTTAACCACTATGGAACAATTTATAGTGAGTCATGAAATATCTGCCTATCTTGTATTCTGTTTTCCAAAAGACAAGTAGGTGTTGGTGGTGTGTATAGTCAGGGGTTACAGGTCTGGTGAAGAAAGAGGGTGGAAATGAACCGGCCGACAGTAAGAATAGAACAACTTGTTTTAGTCATAAACAGAAGCGCTGCAGATGCATTACAAGAGCTCATGCTCAGTCTGAATATGAGCGAGTCTGTGTGTGTTTATGTAAGAGAACGAGAGAGAGATAGAGAAGATGTATAAATGCATAGTAGCGCCTCAGAGAGTTCCCCTCGTGTGTCACGTAACTTCAAAGTCAGGGACACGGTAATTACTAAATAAAATGAAATTCCCATCTGATTGCAGTTTCTTCAGACACTTGGAGAGCATCTTCTTCTGCCTTTGTTCTTTATAGCATCCGCTTTCAGCATCCACCATGGCCTGAAACCGCAGGGTTCAGCTTGATTTTTAGAAAATGCATCGGTGCTCAGTCTGCGATTCTTTTCAACACAATCCAATGACGTAAAACTATGCGTATTTAATTTTATACACTACAGTTTACAGTATATACGTTTGCTGTGTTCTTAAACAACAAAATTGGACAGTGGATCCAGATAGCACAGGTACGTCTGTAAGATGTCTGCTAAAGATCTGGAGCTCTGGAAAACATCTGATAAACATCTTAGAAAAGGCAGTTTGACTTGTACATTCTACATCTTACAGACACATCTTAGATATCTATATGACATCTGACGTTTCAGAGACATATTGCAGATGAGCAAACAAACAAAAAAACACGTCTTGCAGATGTAAATGCAGACATCAAATAGACGTCTCCTAGATGTGTGCTATCAGGGATCTTGGTTCTTAATCAAAAATTTGAAATCTATGATATTTTACCAGCTTATAACTTTTGCATATAATTTTTGACCACCATTTGCACCGCATTGTTGTAATTAAATAATGAATGTTTGCAAAGAAAGTTTCACACACCAGCACTTTTAACTTCAACCTGATGTCGCAGGAAAACGTAACTATTTTACAAAGTGTCAATTCCGTAACGTATGCATTTGAATCATACAAGAATGAAGCCCCACCCCTAAATCTAATGTCACTGGGGCGAATGCAGATCATTCTAAACTGTACAAATGATCAAATATAAAAGTGTTATGAATTGGCATGAGAATGTGTAAATCATAACTATTTGTTTGGCGTAGCCGCAGGTCAAAGAAAATGTACAGTATTGTATATTTTTTTGGGGGAAATCAACTTACGAAAAGCTTAGGCAACTTAGTCATCTCTGTGCTTTAGGCTGGGTTAGGCGAAAGTATTTTAACATCGAAAAATGACCCAGCAGCTTTAAGAAATCCAGATCGGCATGCACCCGGTTTGCCAAGACATTTAGATTTCTCTTTTGACTCGCCACAAATATTCATCTGAAAAGGTTAAAGTATCACATGTCAGTTAAACGTGGGCGTGGCTTGTGGAGCTGTGGCCCTTAATGCCCTGTAGTGCAATTACACATCTGTGACGCCTAATGCTAACATAGACAAATGATGGAGGGTGTGGAAGCGTTTTCCTCTTTCTCTGTTGCCTTGTTTCCATTCCTCCCCGCTCTAAACATCTGTCAGATGCCTTCAGCTGTAGAGCAGATGTACCAGCTCCCTTCATCTGTGACCGAGGATCCCTCTGGGATGAGGTGGAGGAGCATGAGTTGGAGGAAGCAAGTTTGTTGGATGCATATTATTACGACCCGAAGCCAAACTCTCAGTTGTAGAGAAGGCGCGTTAATCTTCTCTTGATAGCTTCAGGTGTGGAGCTTATTTACTCAGCTGTATATGTAAGTCTCGGCAAGATGATTCGCATTTGAATTTTTTAGTTTTTGTGTTTTCGGATAGACACTAACAGCATCTTAAACAGGCGGTTGCTTAAAATGTAGTATTTGCTATTCAGTTTTACATACAAATAGCGCCAAGGTTCACTTTGTACAGCATATTTTACATTATGAACACAAAATGCCACCTTGTCGGGAAATGAAAATGGAGGTCTGTGGTGCATGCAAGCTTTATTAATGTTCCAGGAATGTTAATGCTTTGACATTTTGCAATGGCTTGCTGTTGGTTCGGTGACCACTGATATTAGCTACTTGAACTAGAAGTGTCTCAGTGGTTTTGTGTTAATACAATGGAAGTCAATGGGGGTCAATGTTGTTTGGTTACCATTACCAACATTCTTCAAAATGTCTTCTTCTGTGTTGTGCAGAAGAACGAAAGTCTTGAAATGGCATGAGGGTGAGTAAATAATCAAGGAATTCTCCCCCCCATTTACTGCCATAGTAGGGAAAATAAATACTATGGGAGCCAATGGGGGGTGAGATCTGCTTGGTTACTGGCATTCTTCCAAATATCTTTCTTTGTGTTTAGCAAAACAAAGAAATGTATACAGGTTTGGAACAACCTGAGAATAAGTAAACGATGACAGAGTTTTCATTTTTGGGTGAACTATCCCTTTAAGGAACCAGGATATCATAGGTCTTCATTGAAAGAATGGAGATATGAATATGATTGAATCTTTATACAGTGGATTTGTCCTCAGTATGTGATATAAGAGAAAGGAGTGAAGGGTAATGATGGCATGGCTCTTGGGGAATGTTGGAATCCTTAATCTTTTTCTTTCTCGGTATGCTAAATCACATCTGTCCATGTCTTGCTCAGATTAGCCTCCTACCCCCAATCAATACATCTTGCGTTGAGCCCATCTCATCTATTATTGCACCACTTGTTCGCCAGCTTGAGGTCTCACTCACTTTCACTTTTGATCAGTTCGAGTGAGGCTACAAAATGTTTTTGAAAATACCTGCCTAAGAATAAAGTGCACTTATTAGGGTTTTGCTTGATATTGAAAACCTAGAACTATAGGTGGCGTACATACTGCAAAGTTACATTTTTTGTATAGTAAAATAAAGTTGTTTTGTTAGGGGCCTAAATTAAGTACAATATTCGAATGGTTGCAAACTGGAGGGCCGGAACATTCATTGCTTTTTATTTTCCCCTTTTCATTATGTTTTTACACATTGAAAAAATAGGAAGAAGAATGCAGAGTAAGGTCTGTCTGCTACCGTAATATCAGAATATATGTTTGTATTTGTTTATTTTTACATAAACTCAAAATTATGTCATAAAAGTATTTCTTTAATGATTACATGAATTTCTGTAACTCTTAACTATAGGGTTGGGAATCGAAATTCGATTCCAATTCTGGAATCGGATCCATAAGAAAGGAATCGGATCCTTTAAAAAAAAAAAAAATTCGATTCCACTTAACGATTCCGGACCGCACGGTCACATAATTTTCATGTTATCTGTCAAGACCTGAGTCAACTGACCTGACATAGCCATCTGCGAGAACCTTCCGCTCGAATACTAAAAGTCAGTTCACACGATGGACCGTGGAAGGCGCACTAGTGTGGCTGCATTTTGCGAAATCACAAAAAGACAAAAGTAAGTGTAATTATTGTGACAAACTATTATGTTGCAAGATGGGTGTCATGGGCAGAATAAAACCTCCGGTTCATCCGTGCTGTAAATGCGCTGGTGTCACATCCGTGAAAGCACAATAAATGTCATTGTTACTTTTCTTAATAAACTTTGTGTCTAATGCACTGCAGTAGCCAAGTGACTTGTGTCATGACTTGCGAAGCATAAAAACAGCATTATTTTATAAAACACATTACTCCATTACTTATTTTGAAAACCAAAGCACACCCACACATCAGCTCTGAGAGCTCGAAGCGATCTTATATTTTTCGCCATGCTCGCTTCCACTTACTTTTGGCCGTATGTATATGACATGATTTAAAAAAAATTATCGATAGTAGAGGTATCACTATCGATACACTATCGAAAAAAATATTGCGTTATGCATCGATATTTTTGCACAGCCCTAACATTTTGGGAGAAGGTTAATGATTTCAGTTGTGTATACTTTTCCCATTTCTGATTTGGTTATAAGCAAAAGATCTAATTAGACTTTTATCAGATTAATAGATTAATCGAAAATAATAATCGTCTAACTAATCGACTATCAAAATAATCGTTAGTTGCAGCCCTACTATGTACTATGTAGCTGAAAATAAGCATGATTCTCTACAACACACTTTAACAGTCTTTGTTTTGAAACATTATTTCTTGAATCCACATATTATAAATGAAACACACTATAGCTTGGATTTCACAATTATTAATCTCAAAGAGTTTTAATGTGTTTGAGTACTCAACTACAAAATAATTAATATGCAAATCCCTATAATCCATAGTCTCATAATGTTGGCCATTCAGAATCTCAGTCAACCCCTAATGCAACTGCTTTGCTTGTAGGAGATATCCTGCTTCTTTTTTGTCAGTATTGTAGTTTAGGTTTGTGGGCCGACTGTTAGTAGTCTGTATTTTTGGCTGGGTTAACTGAATCCTTTCAATCGCTAAAGGCCAACGTTGGAACTTTCCAGTGACACAAAATTTCCTCCTTGCGATGTAAGGCTCCATTGAGACTTAATCAGAATGGAAATTTCATTTTGTACAAGCGTTTATTGCCAGCCTGCATGTGAAGTCTTGAGTGCCCTCTGTATCGACTAAGGAAAATAAGTTTCATAGACACCCAGGTGTACACAAACACACACAAGCTCAAATCACCAGTCTGAAATGCAAATATTCAAAGAGGTTTCTTTTAACAACCCACAGTGTGAATGTCAGTTGCAAACATTTACATTTTCTAAATGTTCCCGTAAGCTGTCATTGCACATTTCTGGGAACATGATGTAGTGTAAAAACAGATCTATTGAAACTGTTGTTTGCATTTTGTGCTCATTTAAATATCTGAATGTGTTATCTCAGTTGTCTCTGGGGCTGGGGCTCCTAACATTGTTTTGTGGGCCATCATTGTGTGGCCACTGTGATGATTTAACTTTCATAATAGAATCCCATAAAGGTGCAATGTGTGATATTAAGGAGGATCTATTGATTGAAATACAATAAAATATACATAAATATGTCTTCAGAGGTGTATAAAGACCTTACATAATGAAGCGTTATGTTTTTATTACCTCAGAATGAGTTATTTCTAACTGCTTACACCGTGGGTCCCCTTACATGGAATTCACCATGTTGTTTCTACAGTAGCCCTAAATGGACAAACTGCTCTACAGAGCGCATTTCATAAATACATTATCTCCTTCGGCAAAGACATAACGACATTTTTGTCCTGTGTCAGCCACCGTAGTGCATCGGACGGGAGGGGGAAGAGGTGGACTGAGCCATTCATTACATTTCATAACCTCATGCTCAATGGCGCTAAAATTCAGAACTGGACTTCTAAGAAAATGAACCATGTTTAACTGTAGTAAACAGCTTTTGGTTATTTATATAGTTAAACCAAAGTAACCCACAGAGTTAGGGCTTTCACACCGCTGGAACGATTTCATAGTTCTAGAACTATTTGCCAGAAGTACCTGCTTTATGTTGTATTTGCACAGCAGGAAGAATTTTAATTCATAATGAAATTATGTGGTGTAAAAGTGGCTATTTTTCATTGCCTTTCTATAGTAAGCATAGTTTAACCATGGTATTTGTAGTAAAACTATGGTAATACAAATGGAAATCAATCTTCCAAAAACATTGCTATTCTTTTACTATAAACCATTGTTAATTTTCTTAAGGGAACTTTTAAACTATAAAGACTCATGTGGAATTGACTTTATGGCTGGTGTCTATCAATGAGCAAAGCCTTGCAGTCAGTAGGCCAGGGCTTTAAAAACAGACTGCTAGTACATAATATACTGGGATCAATACTTTCACTTTGTAAATATTTCAACAGCTTCTATCGCTGACAGTTAAAGGAGCATTTCTGGCTAATGCAGAAGCATTTTTAGTAATAATGTTTTCAGAATATTTCTTGTGCTGAATGCGTTTTACACGTCATTGACCATCACAGGCCAATATGTTCTCTCAGTACTGTAATATATTGCGAATTTCTTAATTCTGTATGTCCAGCATTCAGACTGGGCTTAAAGATGAGGTAACATAGTTTCTGCCAATCTCATATTAATCTTGAGTGCCTATACAGTTGTGTTGTCAAGATACTGGAATTTCTAACTTTGATTTGATACCTAAAAAAATGTCGATATTCGAGACCATTTTTGATACCATGGGGAAAAAACTGCCATTACAATAAGATTACAAATTAATTGTAATTACATTACAATTTTTTTTAATTAAAAGTTTAATTGAACAATGAGTTCTGAAAGACAATGAGTCTATAATACTAAATGGTGTTTTTAAAAAAAAAAAAAAATGCCTAATGTGTTCTGTGAGGGTTAGTGTGGAAGGGGATAGAATATATAGTTTTTAAAATCATTATGTCTAGGGAGAGCCCTCATAAACCGTGTGTGTGGGGACCTAAACCTGAATACACACCAACACATGGGGACTCGTGTCACCGTGGGGACCAAAATTGAGGTCCCCAGGGGCAAAAAAGCTAATAAATTGTACAGAACAATATTTTTTACAAATCTAAAAATGCAAAAAGTGTTCTATGATCTTTAGGTTTAGGGATAGGGTTAGGGATAGGGGATAGAATATACAGTTTGTACAGTATAAAAACATTACGCCTATGGACTGTCCCCACGGGGATAGTCAACCAAAGCTGTGTGTGTGTGTGTGTGTGTGTGCGTGCGTGCGTGCGTGCGTGCGTGTGTGTGTGTGTGTGTGTGTGTGTGTGTTTTGCACCTTAGGGGCACTTTTGAAGTATTTTCCAAAGAATGCACAAACAGCTGATGAAAATGCAGGTCAGTTCTTATAGATCTCACTAAACTGAAGTACAACAAAAATATGATTTTATATTTATAATACTACATGTACAAAGGTTTATTAGTAAAATAAATGATACAAAATATTATAGTTAACACAAAAATACTAAATAATCATAATGAGCTTTCAAATTTACTTCTGTTTTTCCATCTATTTTGTGCACCAGCTACCTCCTCCTCACATGACAGTCTTGGCCCTGCCTCAGCCTTGGTCTTGCTTCCAGTTTATCTGCTGAGACATTTGCAGAACAAATGATAAAGATTTATGTGAGTTGTACCCAAATCTTTGGGTAGCTCTTCGCATTTCATGTACTCTACTTCTAGTAGTCTACTTCTTTTCTACTTTCATACCCCCCTAAAATTTTAAAAAAAATCTTAGCTTCGTATACTGTGATAGGCTGACTGAGACCAGTTTTTACTGCACTTATGCTGCATTGTTGTTCTTTTGTTGCACAAATTGCTTCTATTGTTTTCCCCTACTTTGTACGTCGCTTTGGATAAAAGCGTCTGCTAAATGATTAAATGTAAATGTACTCTCCCAGTGACAGTGGCATCAGCGGAGCGAAGCTTGTCAAAGCTTATAAAAACTAATAAAAACCTACCGCAGATCCTTAGTGTCACAAGAATGTTTAAATGCACTTGCCATTATTAGCATCAATCATGAGGTTGGCAGCCAGCTATCCTATGATGATGTAATAAATGACTTTGCAAGCAAAAAAAACAAGACGGACAAGGGTTTAGGCCTTGGCAACAGTAGGAGATGCCTTGATGGTAGGGGTGTAACGATACACTCAGCTCACGATTCGGTACATATCTCGATGCTGGGTTCACGATACGATACACATCTCGATATTTTGAACAAAATTCAAAAATGAAAATGAAATTCAAATAACATTTATTTTCAAAATATGAACAATTTCAGTAACTTAGTAACTTATTTTGTTGCACATACAAGAATATTGTTGCACATACAAGAATTTATAAAGAATAAAGAATTTTCACATTTTAAGGCTTAACTGAAATTAGAATTAAGATCAGTGTCAATTTTGACAGCAAATTTTGATTTAGTTTTAGTCGTAGTCTTTTGACTAAAATGCAATTTAGTTTTAGTCATCCCAATTTATCATAGTTTTAGTCTATTTTTAGTCGACGAAATCTACATTATACTGTATTAGTCTACTAAAATCTATCTGGATTAACTCATTTAATTGGTGTAATTAAATGTTCCATACAAAGATTTAACTGTTTCGACATAATTTACTTGCAGCAGCTCACGTTAGCGGATAAATTAACATTTAAAAACGTTTGTGCTGCCTTTGTAATGAGTTTCAAGTTTGCTGTGTTTTAACGGCGATTGTGAAAGAAAATATGACGCTTTGTAAACCACTTAGAATTAGAATTAAACATATCCTAAAATATCCCCATCTCTCTACGATGCGCATCGTAACATTTTTGCATAACGAAATATCGTAATACGAAGTATCGTTACACCCCTACTTGATGGCAAAATTCACTTTACAAGACGGGCAAGAATTTAGGCCTTGGTAACAGTAGGAGATGCCTTGATGGCAAAATTCACTTTATTCGTTTACAGTATCAGGTTCATTTGCACTATTGTGAAATGTTGTTTTGTAAAGGTACTTTATATTTGAAGAGTTTGTTTCCAAAATGAGATAACTCTGCTTTTAAAAATGTTGAAAAATCATGTTCTTTATTACGTTATGTTTTTATTGTGTTTTATTGTGTTAGTTTGCTGTATTTTTTTTGTTAATATGGCTTAAATCAAAACAAACCAACTGCATTTCGATTTATATTAATTGGAATGCACCATAAAAAAACATGATTTTATTATTTTGGAAATAAACTATTCATTTTTTTGTTAATCTGTAATTGGAATGCTGGTGTCTTTAGAATTTTATTTTAAAGATTTATTTATTCATTTACAAATACAGTACAAATTTACTGTAGTGCATGTTATTACTTTTGACGTTCTGCGTGTAAGATATTTCTTTTGATTAAAAAGATTGCACAGTTTAAGCTTTCTTAGTTATGTTGTATGTAGGGCTGTCACGATTATGGAATTTGATTGACGATTAATTGTCTAATAAATCATTGCGATTATGGCGATTAATTGTCTGTTTTAGGGCTTTGGCGATTATGACGATTAATTGTCTGTTTTTGAGCTTTGACATTTAATTCTCATTCATTTTTGATTCAGCGATTGAAACGACCATATTGATCTGAATACAAGACTATGTTTTTTTCTTGGAAAACATAGGAAAAAATTGGGTCATCATATATTTAAGGTTTAGGCTTTTACCTGTCAATGATACAACCGCCAAATACTTGTAAATTAAGTAAATTGATCAGGAGTGAATTGAAGCCACCATTAAAATACTATCAGTCATAGAAAAGCTTCTAGTCTGTTTTTTTCTCACTTGCAAGACTACAGTAAAATTTTACTTGTGTGTTAATGAAATTTTGGTAGACTGGTTTTCACACTGAGATTTGCTTAAATAATATTAAATTGTACTGCAGGTAATTTGTATATGTTTTAGTNACTTGCAGCAGCTCACGTTAGCGGATAAATTAACATTTAAAAACGTTTGTGCTGCCTTTGTAATGAGTTTCAAGTTTGCTGTGTTTTAACGGCGATTGTGAAAGAAAATATGACGCTTTGTAAACCACTTAGAATTAGAATTAAACATATCCTAAAATATCCCCATCTCTCTACGATGCGCATCGTAACATTTTTGCATAACGAAATATCGTAATACGAAGTATCGTTACACCCCTACTTGATGGCAAAATTCACTTTACAAGACGGGCAAGAATTTAGACCTTGGTAACAGTAGGAGATGCCTTGATGGCAAAATTCACTTTATTCGTTTACAGTATCAGGTTCATTTGCACTATTGTGAAATGTTGTTTTGTAAAGGTACTTTATATTTGAAGAGTTTGTTTCCAAAATGAGATAACGCTGCTTTTAAAAATGTTCAAAAACCATGTTCTTTATTACGTTATGTTTTTATTGTGTTTTATTGTGTTAGTTTGCTGTATTTTTTTGTTAATATGGCTTAAATCAAAACAAACCAACTGCATTTCGATTTATATTAATTGGAATGCACCATAAAAAAACATGATTTTATTATTTTGGAAATAAACTATTCATTTTTTTGTTAATCTGTAATTGGAATGCTGGTGTCTTTAGAATTTTATTTTAAAGATTTATTTATTCATTTACAAATACAGTACAAATTTACTGTAGTGCATGTTATTACTTTTGACGTTCTGCGTGTAAGATATTTCTTTTGATTAAAAAGATTGCACAGTTTAAGCTTTCTTAGTTATGTTGTATGTATTATAGTTACATTGATGTAGCATGCAAATTGGAATTATATTGTGTTGTTAATTTCAGATTGTCAGTGTGATATAATCTGTGTAAGGTTAGTATGTTGTGTACATTAGATGATGGGGGGCCTCATTTTGAAATCAGTTTAGGGCCCCCAAAATGCTAGGCAAGAATCTGTCTGTGCTGAGAATAAATGTACCAGTATAGCACGCGTGCGATACAAATTTGCACGTGTTTTAGACAGAGCTGCTTGTTTTTGTGAGGTGTGTTTGCCGCGGTGCTTGTTTGTGTGTGATGTAAATCAATGATGCACCGCTATCTTAGTTGTCCATATTTAGAGCCCTGCGATTTCCGAGATGTGGAAACAGGAAAGGAAAAGCAGAGGCGCCATCCGGCTTTTTAAATATGCTGTCACCTGCTTGTTTTGCGTGAATGAGCTGCACAGTACACGCGCGTGACGCTTGTTCATTTGTCTGCGTCTCTGTATGAGGACATGAACACATGAACTTCATCTCCAGAGCTGATCTGAGTGTTTATTTCATAAGCATTTTGCTGTTATTGAAAATATATTGTCAACCACACACTCTTTAGTCTGGTAAACTTGAACATCCAGATTAAAAACGCTGTATTGTATTATAATATTTACTATAATAAATTGTAGTATTCTAGCAGTAAATTGATAAACTATAAACACTAGAGTATACTTATATTTACTAAATTAATATTTTATATATATATATATATATATATATATACTGTATATATATATATAGTATAAAATAATATATTAAAAACACCATTGTATCTGTAAAAGGAGGAATTTTACTGCAGTTTACTGTTGTAAATAAAATATTAGTAGACTAGACTACAGTATGTGGAAAAAATATATAATTATTGTATAGTAAAAGAATGGAAAACACAAAACTCAGAAAAAATAAATCGGAAAAAGGAATGTGGGTAAAACTCAATTATATGGCCCTAATTTACCCAACTGTAACATTAATGTCCTTCGTCCGTTACCTGCCTATTTGTGATAAACTACACATAAATATTTGAATGTGTATATTTTTTTCTAATATAACAGACGATTAATACTTGTGCCACAACTGTTTGGGCTGTGCTACAAAACTTTAGACCTCTGTAGCACCGTACAGCCCTGCTAGGGCCGACCCTGCCCAGAACTGTTTGGTTTCAAACTATCTTCCAAATATCTTTCTTAGTGTTTAGCAGAACAACGAAATTGACACAGGTTTGGAACAACTTGAGGGTGTTAATGAAGACAGAATTTTCATTTTTGGGTGAACTGCTTCTTTAATGGCTGATGCCAATATGTAGAAGGCAAGCAGGTAGATCTACCAGGTAGACATGGTATACATACGGTATACAACTATGTGAGACATGGGTACTGCATGGATCTCCTCCCCCAAACGCACTGAACCCCCGAACATCTCCTCCATACAGCTGCCTGTGTTTGGTCAGAGAGCGGAGCGAGGTAGGAGGGAAAGGGGGTCAGTGGAAGCACAGCTGGTCTGACCTCCGTGTAACCAGCTGCCGCAACAAAGGACCCCTGTCAGGACGCTAGAAAGGTGGCCCGTCTACCCATCTTGATTTTTTCCCTGTCCCATTTCTCTTCTGACACTCCCCTCCCCCATGCCGACTCTGAATCCCTGTAGATCTGTCCCAGCTGTTAAGCTCTTTTTATGGACGTTTCTTTTGGAGTGACCTCCCTTCCACCGAATTAACCCCTGCTTCCATACGCATTCACCACGCATACGCGCAAAAACGGTGCGTCACGCCCTTTTATGACATTGGAATTGGGCTGCGCTAGACCCATCTGTTTTGGGGTCCGAGAGACGACCATAACCAAGATTTAAATATGAGGTTGATTCTACAAATTTTATTTTGTTGATTATAAACAAAATTTCTACTTTGATTGGACTTCTGCGAAAGCTGGTACATTGCTCAGGTACTCAAGGATCACAAATGTAAAACACTGAATTTAGATAATATGTCTTTTTTTATAGTAAGGTATTCTGACAGGTGCACACACTCCCTACTGAATTTTGATAAGGAACTTGTTTAAACAATTTGACAGAAATACGGACAGAATATGGCTGGTAAAGCTTTTTAAACAGATGCCCTAAGAACCGGCCTTGAGTTGATGCCACCCAGTACCCGTCCCCCTTTTGTTATTGTTCAAGTTGCGCATGCCTTGCAATTCACAGCACTTGTAGTGGCAGGAGGCTGGGCAGTAGGCCTTTGTATTTCCGCCATTGTTCCTGACACACGCTCGTGTTTGACAGACACACGTGCTGACAAAAGAAACACAGCATACCTCTGCTAATTATTTGCTGAGGCCCATTGAAAGATGAGACGCGGTGGCCATCTGTGATTCTCGCTTTTAATCCCTGCGTGCCCACCCGCTGGCCCCGCTCAAATCCTTACAATTGTCTTGTTCTGACATTATGAAAGACCTATATTTTTAAAGATTAAGATGTAGAAGAATTTCTCGCTTCTGTTGTAAGGAAAAAAAACATCTCTGTAACACCTCACCTGTATATTCTAAGTGTGATGAAATGGATTGTAAATGGTAGTTTTAGTCTCTTGCTTGTTAGATTTTATTCTCATATCGACTTTAGTATATCTCACATGTGTCTCCATAAGACGAGATCTTAAAGGGACAGTTCACCCAAAAATGAAAATGATTTCATCATTTGCTAACCCTCATATCATTCCAAACATGTATGACTTTCTTTCTTCTGCAGAACACAAAAGAAGATATTTTGAAGAATTGTGATAACCAAACATCATTGGTGCCCATTGACTTCCATGATATGGACACAAAACCACTGAGGCATTTCTCAAAATAACTTCTTTTGTGTTCCACAGTAGAAAGAGTTATGAAGAGGTTTTGAATGATGTAAGGGTAAATAAATGATGACAGAATTTCATTTTTGAGTGAACTATCCCTTTAAAGGGATAGGCCTACTTCACCCAAAAATGAAAATTCTGTCATCATTTACTCACCTTCGAGTTGTTCCAAATCTTTATATATTTCTTTGTTCTGATGAACACAGAGAAAGATATTTGGAAGAATGCGTATAACCAAAAAAGATCTTGCCCCATTGACTCCCATAGTAGGAAAAAATACAAGTCAAAAAGTCAAAAGTGCCCCAGAACTGTTTGCTGTCCTACATTCTTCAAAATATCTTCTTTTGTGTTCAACAGAACAAAAAAAAAACGATACTGTAAATTTTCCTACTATGAGAGTCAATGGGGGGCAAGATTTGTTTGGTTATAAGCATTCTTCCAAATATCTTTCTCTCTGTTCATTAGGGCTGTGTATTGGCAAGTGCCTCCCGATACGATACATATCATGATAGATGGGTCACGATACAATATATTGCTATGTATTTCGATACGATACACATTTGCAATATATTGCAATACTTTAAATAGAAAATGTAAAAAGTAGAGCTAGAAATACAACATGCTGTGCACCACCGGGGGTTTTCTGTAAGGATAAGTGTAAAAACATCCCTTACCTCTGCAGAGTGGCCATGATGTGTGATGCATGAACCTTTAGATCAGAGGTTTGGGTTCTCAAACTGTGGATTGCGCCCCTCAAGTGGGTAGCACAGGGGAATAAGGTGGCTCACGCAAGTCACTTGGCTGTTGTGGTGCATTACAGTTGAAACACTGAACATGGGCAGAATAAAACCTCTGGTTCATCCGTGCTGTAAATGTACTGGTGTCACATCCGTGAAAGCACAATAAATGTCATTGTTATTTTGTCTAATGCCATGCAGTAGCCAAGTGACTTGTGTCATGACTTGCGAAGCCTACAAACAGCATTATTTGATAGAACTCATTACTCCATGACTTATTTTGAAAACCAAAGCACACCAACACATCAGCTCTGAGAGCTCCAAGCGTTCTTGTAGTTTACAATATGCTCGCGTCCACTTAATTATTTTCGGCCGTATGTATATGACATGATTTTAAAAAATGATCGATATTAGAGGTATCACTATCAATACACTATCAGAAAAAAGATATTGCGATAGTTACATGTATCGATCTTTTTGCACAGCCCTAGTGTTCATCAGAGCAAAGAAATTTATACAGATTTGAAACAACTCGAAGGTGAGTAAATGATGACAGAATTTTCATTTTTGGGTGAAGTAACCCTAATAACATCAGTGAGATTAAATGGAGAGCAAATGGACAGTTAGGGCCAATTCACATTCTCGTCTAAAACCGTGCGCCGCTTTCGCTAGTCAAATGACCCGAGGTGCGGAACTCTGAAAAGTTGAACTATTTCCATCTGGATGAGGCGCCGACGTGCCTAGAAAAATGTGAGCGCTGTTCAACATGAACACAAACATTTTACTACATTACAGCTCCATGTCCTCTGGGAAATAAAAACATTTTCTATTACGTAAAACCTACAAAGTCTTACTGACAAGACTTACAGTAAATTACTGTATGCCAATAATCATTTGGTTGCTTTATTGCTTAGAAGAACTTCAACTTGACTGGCACTAAGCTGATAGTTCAATAAAACCTAAATAAAAACTCCTCAAGTCTCCTGAGCCATAAAGAAGCAAACCCATGGGCAACGAAAATGTTCCGGGACGCCCAGATGGCAATTTAACTCAATCCATTCCTGCTTTTATCAAGCTGGGAACGTTTACAGGAAACATCTCCGCCTGTTTGAATGGGTTTTTGTCAGAGGGCCTCTTTCTCTCACAGGGCTTTGTTTCCTAACAACCTAAACACTCACGCTAAGGTGAACTTTTAGAGCTTAAATGACAAGTCTTTCACCGCCAAGTTGAAAGGTGGCGATAACTGTCGTCTAGCACGGGAAACTAATTTCATTCTATCTGCTGGACTCTCGCTGCCTTTTAGTTTGAATCGATACGTTGTATTTGTCCGGCGAAGGTCATTGAGTATATTGAGCAAGGCCTGCACGCTATAGCCAAGCCACTACTGAAAACACAATCAATTCTGTCTGAAAATAACAGCCGATGGTTACTTCTTATTCTGGACTGTTGAAGGACACGGCAGGTTTGCGAACAGATATTTTTGGAAGATTTGGCCGGTTTATTTTGAGATAATGTTTCCAGGCATTGCCTGATGGGATAATGGTTTCTTCTCATAGACAGACTGCATTAAGTACAGACAACAGCAGTACATGCTGAACTGACTGCATTTTTATGTTCCTTTAAAACTTTTTTCCTGTCAGACCTCGCTGTTGTCTCTGCCCTGTGATGCAATGCACAACCCAACCCAGAGGAAAATTGTAATGCTCAGAAGATGCTTTTTTATAGCTCACGAGATTTGGTGAAGTTCTCGGTTGTGTTTCATTTAAGCATCAACTTAGTCTCAGATGTTTCTACCAAAATAGGAGAGAATAAAATAGAAACAAACAGATGAGACGGTTGTTTAAATATTAAGAGTATGTAAAATATATGTAGGTTGTATATAAAATAATCTGAATTTGGATAAATTTGATGAGTTCATGTTGAAGTCTTCAATAGTGTTGACTTGAATGTTGATTTATGCTCAGTTTGTTAGATCTTTTCTGAAACTCTGTAGACATTTATGAGATTTCTTGGTCTTTTTTCCAGATAAATATCTGAGATGCAGGATACAAGGTTCCATTTTCCCTCCTTTTAACCTCATTGATGTCTAAGAGAAATAATTGAGATATTAAAAAGATTTCATCTGTGGTTTTTCTTACGGTAATGCATTATGAAAACCGCTTCATCGACACAACCCGATGTTGGAAAGTGTGAAACATTTAAGCAGATTTATTACTCATGCAACAAAGAGGCAATCTCAGAAGATTCGAGAAATGGCACCCGCTGCCTGAATAGGAACCAGGGTCAGCTGTAATGACAGGTTCATCAGGTTTTTCGTTCCACACGTGCAGTTACGTTTTAAGTTCGCCTCATGACCCCAGGCAGCTGTCCCCCACCATTAGCATAACAAAGTTGTCCACTTCTGCTCCCTGTGTTGGATGCCACTAGCTGTCTAGGAGCCATGTGGCACGTCCCTGCCCTGCTGTGGGCCATCTGTGGGCTTGTCCTCCTTTTCACTTAGTGACTCAGTGTTAACTGGAACCTCGGAAGAACCGACTTGAGACGTCACACCAACATGCGTCTGCAAGTCTGATAGTTGTGCCCATAGGAAGGAGTCACGAATAACTTCTCATTCGTTTCTCAATTGTGATGGAGAGGTATCTCCCTCTCAGAATTTTTTCCATCTCAAGCCGGCACTACAGTTTGCTGTTAACGGTTGAGATTTCAATATACCTAAAAATCATTTTTTATATTTTAAAATTGTCTACATAATTCTGATGTTTGATGTCAAACTGATTTAAGAACTAGATAAAGACATAGTCTGTTTAAAGTCATTTGCTTGAAAGATTTATTAAAGTTCACCCAAAAATGTTAATTCTGTCATCATTTACTAACATTCAAGTTGTTCCAAACCTGTATACATTTTATTGTTCTGTTCAACACATTTGAAAGAATGTTTGTACCTGTAGCATAACAGATCTGGGGCACCATTGACTACAATAGTAGGAAAATAAATGACTGTGGTAGTCAATGGTGCCCCAGAACTGTATGGTTTCCCACATTTTTTTAAATATTGCAACGTCCTTCCGAATTTGGAATATTTTTTCAGGAAAAACACTTTTAAAACAATTAAATACGGTGTTGTCAAAGTTGACAAGCACTTTTTAATATTTTTTTGTGGTTAGATATTTTCAAAACCCAGTGACAAACATAAAGGATGACTAATAATAATTTATGGCAAAAAAATAATGGAGGCACAAGGTTTCAGAAGGACAGCTGCAATATTTTCTTTAGTGTTCGACAGAAAAAAATTGATACAGATTTGGAAAAATGTAAGAGTGAGTAAATGATGACAGAATTTACATTTTTGGGTGTACTGTCTCTTTAATGTAGCTCATCTAGACCACTTTTTTGATACTTTTTAATAATTAAAAATTTTCTCATTGATTACAGACTTAAATTATGACTCTAATTTTTTCTCCTTTATCAAACAGTCAGAACAATCAAAGCTGCATTCAAGGGTTTGGATAGAGACCTATAGAGTCCGCTTCACTTGCTGCTTACTTCATAGTCTCATCTTCCCATCAGGCACTGGTACTCACCCCATACACTTGTAGGAGCGGTTGCCATGGGAGCTGGTTGCCAAGCAGCCGAAAGAGGTGGTGGTTGGTGGGGGGTGTTGATGTAGATTGGAGTGAGGTATGACGAACAGTGAGAATTCTTAGCGTGACGGACCTCTGGGTGTTTACACTCTGGGTCTCCCATCAAACCCAACAGGGACCCCAGTCATGACCAGAGAGAAAGAGTGACGCGTGTAAACAGATGGCAATAGAAAGACAAGGTAATGAGTAGTTTGAGGCAAAGATTTCATCACCGATGCCTGAAAGAACAAAATCGACTGATGCTGCGAAGTGAGAAAGACAACCAACCAGTAACACGACTCGCTCTGGCGCGCCTTGGGCCTTTACTATACTGGTCTGATATTGGTTTTTCAGCATCAGATGGGCTGTTTATATGTCCTCAGGCTCTGAAAATAAGCAGGCAGGGCCATTGTGTTTGCGTGAGCCTGGGGGCTCTCCTCCATGGTGATGAAACTGGATGCAGGGCAACTGAGGAGAGCCGGCGTGTCCCAGACCTCTGCTGGGATTAGTTGAAGCGCTGCCGTTTAAATGTGCGCATGACGTGGAAAACGAGGAGGTTTTACTTAGACACTTTAAAGGGATAGTTCACCCCAAAATTTTTATTTGTTCAAACCTGTATGATATTCATTTCTTCTGCAGAACTTAGAAGAAGATATTTTGAAGAACATTGGACCCCATTGACTTGTGTATGGACACAAAACCACTGAGACATTTCTCAAAATATATTATTTTGTTTAAAACAAATGAAACTAAATTAAGGATGAATTTGACTGACCGCATTATTTATTTAAAAAAAGCATTTCAATAGATATTGTGATAAGGTTTTCATTCTTTTTCGTTTGGCCATGATAATCATAAAATCATGTAGTTAGATGTTGTGACAACCCTTTTTTATGTAATTGTACAATGATTTCAGTGCATTCTACAGTATATTCTCAGACATACATGATACTGAAGGATTGCCTCTCTGTGCAGGTAGAGGGCAATGTGTTACTGAATCATTGTGGTTTCATGTCTGTAGTACACTACTCTTACAGTCGATCCACATAAATCTGATCCTGCTGTCTCTCACCCTCTAGAGAGGAAACATGACCATCTTTGATTCAGAGAGGTAAAAGAACAGGGCAGAGAAAATGTATTCGTTGGTGTTTGGCCTAAACCTGAACCATGCTTTCAATAAGAGCAGCACAGAATGTATATTTGAGCAAGCAACAAGTTAATGTTACTAGACATTACTAGGTATTTCTTATTTTTATATCAGAGATAAGACTTTGTTAGACTTGCATCCTTACTAACAAGTGTTTCTGTAGCTCAACTTTAAGGGCAACACCGAAGTCATATATTTAATTCTCCGAAATGAAGATCTTCCAATAATGTATTCACCCTAATGCATCCCAGATGTATATGACTCTTCTTCTTCAGATGTGTTTTTGGAGATTTAGCGTGTTGGGTGACAAGTAAATTACATTTTATTGTATAAAATTGTTTGTGTTCACATGAAGAAAGGATGTCACACATCGGATGGAATGATAATTCATTCTGCGTGAATTTTTACTTTTTCTTATGGTGAACTGTTGCTACACATAGATATACTAACAAATACGTTTATGTACTAAGAACGTTGCTCAGTTAATTACATGCTAAAACCAGAAGATTTTACATTGCTGTTATATACTGTATATATAAGAGATTTATAGGGTTATGTTTTTGTAGGAATGTGATCTTCAAGTTTTTGTAGGAATGTGACGCTTCCTTCAAGTCAGAGTTATAACAATAAATAAACAATAAAAGAGTCAAATATAACAATATAACAAAATACAGGTCATGTTTAGTTGCCTAAATGTCCATGTGAATACAGTGACCCAGTCCTGCTGGTGGACTCTCATGTGGGTCATGAGAATTTAGGACAAACTCAGTCAACAAAGCGTGATCAATTTAGCACCATAGAGAATCTCCACCAGTCAGCCCGGTCAAGAGACTGCCCAAATTCAGAAAAAAATGTTGATAACATGATTTGAAAGATAAGGATTATATAGTCAACCTGAGACAGCTGTATTAAAGGGGTCATATGGCACGAATACGTGTTTTTCTGTGTCTTTGGTGTGTTGTAAGTTGCCCATGCATGTAAAATCTACGTCAGTACGTGGTATGATTTGACTAAAACCGCCCAAATGTATACACAAGTAAGGTGGGCGTACCTGTCAGTACAATTGCTTTGGAACCTGATGTTCCAAATATGGTAAGAGGCGTCACATTTCCATCACACGCTTGCAGTATTCGACCAATCACTACGCACTGGTTAACTGGCCAATCATAGCACACCTCGCTTTTCAGAGCGATGAGATTTGTTAAAAATCTGCGCATTTCAGAGAGGCGGGGCAAAGAGGAGATACAAACATGCACGGTATGTGGAAAATACCGTTTTTTAACATAAAAAAAAAAAAAAAAATAAAATAAAAAAAAAAAAAAAAAAAAAAATAAATTTAGCCGTGTCATATGACCACTTTAAAATATAGACCCAAATATACGTTTTTTTCATCATTTCACTCTCAGGCCATTCCAAACCTGTATTACTTTATTGGAACACAAAAGAAGATATTTTGAGAAATGTCCCAGTGGATTTGTGTCCATAAAATAGACGTCAATGGGGGTCATTGTTGTTTGGTTACGAACATTCCTCAACATTTCTTATTTTGTGTTATGCAGAAAATATGAAATATTTTCCTTGTTTCGAATCGAATCACATGCGGTTAAGTAAATTATTTTTGGGTGAACTATCCCCTTTAAGAGAATTCTTATTCTGCTTCAAGTTGGAAGTTGTAATTACGAATTGTCCAATTATGAGGGATTTTGATCAGAATAAAATAAATATTTATTTTTTGATAAGACAAGGATTTTTATCGCTAGGGCAATGAAGTTAAATTCATTTTTCTACTTCCACGGAGAATTATGGGAATTTTCACTGATTAGCGATGCTGATTTGATTGGCTTTACAGTTTTTGTTCATCTACGTCAAAGTCTGTTTACAGAATTCGTGCCACTCGGCGGCCATGTTTGCAACGCGCCTCCAGGCAGTTAGGGCAGTTGTTACGTAATTCAAAGAAGACGTGAATGGAAAATGCTGATTTTCTACAATTGCTGGCTAAAAACCCAATTAAACAACATATTTAGGAACAGCATTTAAAATTTACATGAACTGTACCATAACATTTGATTCATAACCTTAAATTACACTGACTTTTTTGAAGTCGCTTCGGTTACTGTGCATGCTGACAAGCGCCTCAAGAGAACCCCGCCCCAGAGAATAAGGTATATGCACACCGGGCGATGGCGTACTTCCGCTAAAATCTCTGACAGCTAGGTCACTTATGCTCTCATAGCACTAAGAGGATTTTTCACCAACTGATAACGATGTGTTTAGTAAGAAGTAGGGATGGGCATTTTTCAATAATTTCATATTCAAATATTTGAGCTCATAAAAAACGAATATTCGAATATTGGTTTATTTCAATTAAGTTAATAATGACGTAATTTGTTATGTTTTTATTTAGTCACAATTTCACATCAAGCTTATAATTATCATTAAATATTCATAATGCATTAATATTATATCCTGTATATCGTTTTTTATGTTGAAAAAATAGAAAAATACATAAAAATTGCATAAAAAATACATAAAAACTGCAGAAAACGGACTTAACAAAACGAAAAAAAATTTGACAGTCTGTGATATATGGTTATCTTGTTTATTTTGTTTTACATGTTCTTGATAAGAAAAACAAGCATATAGGTCTATTTTACTCTGGTGAAAGTCTGTTCAACAAGCCGACGGTTAACAAGCCGACAGCAGAGAAAACACGCTGCTCTTCTCTAACTCCCGGAAACAAAACGCAGATCTGACAAGAATATCTGGCTTTATTGTTTATAATGTTGATAATAAATAAAGTAAATGGGCTTGATATCTCATGCCGACTGTTAAGATCCTAAAAAATACCCCGCAACAAAGACGGAGCCATAGTGCTTGATTCCCTGATTACGTGACCGTCATCTTTATATAAATATTGTTTTCTTTGTCGTTCACGGTGAGTGTCTGTCTTGTTTAGCTTTGCATTGGATTTGCATCAATAAATAAGGTAGGCCTATTTATTTCAACTAAGGTAAGGAATTACAGCGCGTTTTAAAACAAACAAAAAAAGCATCCGTGCGAATTTATTTACAGGCTGTAACTTGAAGGCGACGACCCTATTTGAACTTCTAGAAGGAAAATTCTTGCTTTTAGGTATATAAAAATGTGCCAGTCTTATGTTAAGGCCAAATTCATTAACATTTGTTGCAGTGAAATGTACATTTTCATGTTTCAAGTTGTTGAAATTAGCATTAATTAATATATTTTTAACGAACGAATATGAATTTACTAAGAACAACCGCTGCAAACAAGTAATGGTAATAAATGAACTATTGTTAATCATTTAATATTACGTTGATATTTTTATACCTAATGTAATGTTAACGAATTCTGTGGCTCACCAGTTTTGAAACATTTTAATATGGTGATGTGAGCCGAGCATAAAACGCGATCTGGGCATCCAGTGTGTAAACTTAAAATATTTAAACGAGCTTGCAATCTGAGTGAACAAAGATTTAGGAACACATACAAATGATTTTTTATATTTTCTGTACATTAAAAAATCATTACAGAAGAAGTGAAGAAGCGTTAAATAAGACCTGACTCTAAGGTCTTCTGTAACGGTAACTTAACCTTGTGGTGACGCAGTTTTATTCTTATGAAAAATAGGAATATTCGAATAGCATTTTTAATATTCGAATAGTTATTGCGGATCGAATATTCAAATGTTCGAATATTCATGCACATCCCTAGTAAGAAGCATTGTGAGCATTGTTAAGTGCCTCTGTGATCATTCCTCTAGTAAGTGCAAAAGTTCACTTTGCTTTTTTCATATTTGTTGATTTTGCCGTTTAACGATTAGTTCAATTTAGCAGATGCTGTACATTGCGGCACACAGCAGTGGTATACAGAAGTGGCGTTCTACCATATTTGAATGTTATAACGAAATTTTAATTTATGAAAGTATCATTTCAAATACGGTAGAACAGCACTTCTATATACAACTGCTGTGTGTCGTAATGTACAGCATCTGCTAAATTGAACTATTTTCTAATTTTTCATTTCTCTCTGCTTTAAAGGAGCCATTCTTTTGCTGTTTTTGAAGCTTTGATTATGTTTTTTGGGTGTTTAACAATGGATGTTCATGTTTCTAGTTAAAAAAACAATTTATATTTCACATATTTCAAGTCTATTGTTCACCACTGTCCCTCTTCTAACAAAACGACTGGATTTCTTCCGGTCTATATAAAGTCCCTCCTTCCAAAACGCTCTGATTGGTAAAGCTGACCGGGTCTGTCGTGATTGGTTCCCCGCTTAGAGCGTGTGTCTGAAGATGTCCCACCCATACCATATCAACGAGCTTATGCTTCTCAGGCTGTTGTGATTGGTCGGTCCCCCTCTAAGTGCAAGTGTATTCATAAGCTTTGGCTTTTAGCAATAAACAGTAACAATTCAGGGGCAGTTGTGGCCTAATGGTTAGAGAATCGGACTCGTGACCAGAAGGTTGCCGGTTTGAATCTCAGGGCCGGCGGGTAACGACTGAGGTCCCCGGGTGCTGCAGTGATAGCTACCCACTTCTCCGGGCGTACGTGTGTTCACGACGTGCTGTGCGTAAGGTTGCACGACTTACAGCTTGCTTGCTGTAACCCATCTCTGGATGGGTTAAAAGCAGAGGCCACATTTCGGGTATGGGTCACCATACCTGACAAATAGGTCGCTTTCACTTCACTTCACTTCAATGGCGTCAACTTCACTTCATCAGTTAAAAACATGCAGATCGATCGAAGGGTAACGGAGGTTCACGGGTGTGCAAACGTCAATCTTTGTTAGAGATCGCAATTGTTTCCCTACTATGGCGAGCAGGGTGTCGGCAGATCCTTAAAATGTCTTAAAAAGTCTTAAATTCCATGATGTCAAAATAAGGCCTTAATTAGCATTAAAATGTCTTAAATCCGCATTTCCAAGGTCTTAGAAATGCAGACTGTAAAGAGGATTTTATTTTCGTTTTAAAATTATGTACGTCTATTTGTCACGCAGAACAAAATAGGTGGAACCAACTAACAAAGAACACATTCGCGGGGGGTTCGTTAGGTGAGTGGACTGGACATTACCACATGGAGAAAAGTTGGCACTTTAGCCATGGGGAAGTGCAAATTTGTTGCTATGAAATTGGTCTTAAATTTCATTCTGCACGGTATTAAAAAGGTCTTAAATCTAACTCTCAGAAACCTGCAGATACCCTGGGCGAGGGAAATGACACTGGACCGATTGGGTCAGACCGGTTATATTAATTAACACTAATAACAGAAGCGTTAGTTTTGCCTTTTTATATTGGACCCGAGTTGGATAATAAAACAAGCAGATTGACTAGGAGACATTTGCAAGCAGGACTTCAAAGGACGTTTCATAGAAGTGTTTTAGAGGTATGGGCACACGCACACAATATCAGTGTGTTACACAGAACAGCTTTCACAGCCGATGTTAAAGTCATGGAAGCTGTTATTTGACCGTTGGTTATCTTAGAATGTGTGTCGCTGAATTCTTATTACCAGCTGTAGGACTGTGATGAAAGTGAAAGTAATTGAGCGCTCAGCTCAGTCAAATGTTTACAATCTCTGATAACCAAACACTACTCCAGCGGCTCTTCGCTAAGGAAGGCCTCGCCCCTTTTTTGGTGTATTCCTTTGGGTGGAGGTTTTTCAAAAACTCGGAATAGTGACATCATGTACAAGTAAAGGGCTGTCCTTGAAAGCGACTTCTGTTAAAGACAACATCTTGCTTGGCATTGAACTTTGAGCTTTATCATTTTGCAGATATTGTTTATGCTCTAACAGCAACATTACACACTAACTAAAGTTTGAAAATTGGAAACTGCCAAGGGTTCTGAACGTGAAACGCGGAAGTCACGCATGCATATAGCCCATTCAATTTCCCCGAAATGGCTCATTGGCACTTTTGAAACATTGGCTGACTCAGGGTTTAGGGGACATCCGCATTTTCCTGCTAGTCATTACGACATTGTGGTGGCGTCTGTGAGCATTTTATAATCACAATCATTTGGATTACGACTTGAGGGTTACATTATTTATTGTAGCTGCTTGTCTAAGCATACATAAATGTTTTTATAATTCATCACAGATGCTAAAGGAAGCTTTGTTGTTTACATTTCCGAACAGCAAAACAAAAATTCAAACGTTAAAAATACATTCAAGGTTTTCTTTTTTTTTTGATGCAAGTGTGTGCTTTTCTACGAGTGTTTTGTGTACAATTACATACCAAACTAATCTCTCTGAAAAAAGAACAATGGATTTGATGGAGGTCTGTCTCCTGTACTTTAGATCTTGTCCAACTGCAGAAAAACGCAGACAACCAGCAGTGCAGATGGGCGCTTGAAAGTGTGTCATTACCATCGCTAGTCTAATCACCTCCGCCCGCGCTCCTCATCTGTTTATGTCTCTCTCTCTCTCTCTCTCTCTCTCTCTCTCTCTCTCCCTCACTCGCTTCATCCTCCTCACTGTCTGTGTTGTGGAAAGACAAAAAGTTTATTTGTTCTGCAGAGGCTGCAGCTCGGTGCATCCAGCCAAATTCGCATGTTTCCGTGCGTCAGCGCATGTTTTAGTGGGCGAGGGCTCATATGGTGATGAGACCGAGCGCATGTGTTGTCGTCGCCTCCGCCGAGTTAATCTCTGAAGAGGAGGTGTGGTTGCCTCCTCCTCCTCTCGGATCTCAGTGCTGAATATTAAGCCTTGCTTTGCCTCTAGCTCTTCATCGAACAACAGTTTTGACTGTGAAACATCATCTTCTGGTTCGATTTCGGGACGTTAAACACATCTGACATCAAAGATGAGTTTCAGCAGCGATATGGATGATACAGAAGACGGGAGGTGAGGTTTTGCGAATATTTGGTCGAATTGTTGTGTCTTGGCTCAACATTTGTATTTATTTTAAGATATTTTGCTGGTAAATGAAACTCTCAGATTAGTTTCCAAGCTTATTCTGCAGGCTCGTGTCTGGCTGGTAATAGCTTTCCATGAAGCGTCTGTATGGGTCTGTAAATCCATATGGCTCGGATTAATAGATAAATTAATATATCAACCAAACAGATCTGTTTTTGTTTGACGGTCCAAAAACAAGATAACGACCTATCTCTTCTTTTGACGGGCATTGTTAGTGAGTATTCAGTGGACCGAGAGGATTCCTGTGTCAGTTTCTCTCACTGGTGGCCTTAAAGGGCCACAGTCACACACACGATATGCAGAAAGCAAAATAGGTCACTTACACTGTGCACTGCATTGACTGAACATCTTTTTTAGGTCTTTTGTTGGTTTTGGAACAACATTCATATCAAACAACCTTATACAAAACATATCCATGAATCCTCATAAGATGTGAGAGAATCCATTTCTTGACTAAAGAATTGGTCACGGTGGTCGACTAATCGGTTTGTAAGAAGAGTTTATTCTTATATGCTGTCAAAACTCATTGGTAAGAAAGAGATGAGTGTAGGTGGGATGGCTGGATTCTGGTTAACCTGATCACAACCAGACATGATTTACATAAGACATGAACTAGTTAAATAGAGAATCAATGGAATGACACTGAATTGGTTCAGGTTCTGGATTTGCTGAAACACAAACCGCAGGGGCCGGGGGCTACCGGTTTTGGAGATATTAGGCCACGTTGGCTAATCTTTTGTTGGTGTAACCAGGTTAACTGCTTATTCGGATGTTAAGTCTGACGTCACGCACCACCATATATGGAAGCTCATACTGTTTCCGGGTCCAAACGCCTCAATAAGAGGCTATAAGCAAACAACAAAAAATGCTAATATATGCTCGTGGCAAGCTGTAAAAACTGTAAAAGCTGTAAAAACCATGATCCTAACCTATGTCTTCATAACGAAATCCCACATGGCCAGTCAGTCATTCATTTTTCATAATTTATTCAAATATTGATGCCGGCGATTCCGTAATCATGGAGACTGTAGATACACTACAGTCTCCATGATTATGGAATCGCCGGCATCAATAACTGTGAGTTAATAAATGCTCCGCTTAAATATGCGATGTGAGTAAACAGTAGTAATTAACAGCTGTTTAAGCTGTAGCCCCGCTTGAAATGAATAGATGCTTGGACCCGGAAACGGTATTCCTTACGTCACCACTTAACAACCGAATAGTTTTACTGGCTTGGTTTTTCCAGCTTGGGAACTAATGTTGTCACATGCATATCTTTGTTTTACCAAATTATATTCTGTAAACCTGACTAAAACTGTTTGAGGGGACTGACGTGTCAATTTCTAACTCAACCAATGTTGTGAGCAGTGTTGGGCAAGTTACTCTAGAAATGTAATTAAATTACTGATTACTGATGACTCCTTTTAAAATTAATCAAGTTACTGGTCTGATTACTTTATTTCAAAAGTAATTAGTTACACTACTCGTTACATTACTACCCCCCACCCCTCAAAAACACAAAATAACCTCTTTAGCCTTCTCAAGACTAAACTTTATTGGGAAGTGCATACTCTGTCTTTAATTATTTTAATACATTATTTCTGCTTATTCCATACTAAAGCCTGTCATAAATAATAATAATAATGAAACTCATTGACATTTTAACTTAAAACATTTTTTCATATGTTAACTACTAGTATTAAAAACTAAACCTGCATACTCCATAGTGTAAAAAGTCTCTCCTTAGTTTCTTATAACTTGTATATCTTAACTAGTGCTTCTGCATATTTCTATGATGATTTCTTCATCATTTAACAAATATAACAGCGTTAGAGCAGCAAAACCTAGTCTGACAAAACATAACATGTTGCTAATAGCAGCCTGGCACTGGACAGTAGAAGTTGATTCATTGCTCTCCGTGCCGGTGACGTTACTTTCTCCAGAAGTTTAACCATGCTGTACTGCCCTTTCAGGTTGTTTTTTGCGGGAGAGAGGGTTTTGCTTACCTCCACATGACAGACAATGCACAACAATGTTCTTGCCTTTGACAGAAATAAACTCAAAATAATGATTGTTTTCCAGCTACAGAGCGCATACGTTTCGCTCTCCATGCTGAGTTTGTTTTCGCTCGTAGTACCAAAGATTGTCTTGTGATTAGTGATGGGTCGTTCTGGAACGATTCGTTCATTTTGAAAGAATCTTTAATGTGACTCGGGAAGAACGAGTCGTCTCGGGGAGTGATTCGTCCAGTTGTGCATTGCGCAACATTCTATGGGTCCTGTGACAAAAGAACGAACGACTCAAACCCGAAGACTCGAGAGGTGAACTAATCAATTCTCTTTCCGGCTCAGACTGCATTGGTAAAGTGTCGGGGGCTGTCACTTGATGAACGAACGACTCGAACCCGAAGACTCGAGAGGTGAACTAATCAATTCTCTTTCCGGCTCAGACAGCATTGGTAAAGAGTAGGGGGCTGTCACATGATGAACGAACGACTCGAACCCGAAGACTCGAGAGGTGAACTAATCAATTCTCTTTCCGGCTCAGACTGCATTGGTTTAGCTTACGAAGCTGTGACGTCGTGAACGAATGAGTCAAACCCGAGGACTTGTCAGATAAGACGTTATCATAGCTAATCATAGACTAAAGACCCAGGTAAACAATGAATTAATCTTTTCTGTTTCTTATAGCATTATAGTTTTGTATTGTTTGTAATGTGATCAACGTTTGCATAAGTAGTAGATGTGTTAGGAAAGTAACGTAACATTTTAATTATATTTTGCTAAAATGAACGATATGACTCGAAAAAAGATTCGTTCATTTTGCTGAATGAGACTCAAAGGTCAGAGTCAGTAAAATGATCCGAACTTCCCATCACTACTTGTGATAGGGAGATGTATGGGTCTGTAATACTTACAATTGGAGCATAAAGGCTAACATCGATCACGAGAGGCACCTCAGCCAATCATAGCCGGTGTCTAGTCTCCTTGCCTGTGTTCCACGCGGCGATAGCATTGGCTGTTACGAGTTTCTAGCTTAAAGTGGCAGGCTTTCCATGGAGTGGCTTTGGAAGTATTTTCCGCGCAGGCGCGTTTCAGTTTGATGACGTCGCGGGTGCGACAGGCAGGCATCCAGACTTTGAAAAAGCTATTTCGCTTTTTACAATTTAAATGATAAAACGATGCAACGGCAACGATGTAACGCAGCTGTAACGTATAGTTACCTGAGCTTGGAACTATAATCTAATTACTATTTTAGGAATTATAACACGTTAAATTACTCCGTTACCAAAAAAGTTATCAAACTAACGCGTTACTGCCCAACACTGGTTGTGAGGTAGTCTTGACATCAAACTGACATCAAAACAGTGATTACTGCAATTACATTTTGTGCATCTAGTCACGTGGAAATGACCTCCCACAGCTTTAGTTCAAAAGAGATGGAAATAGATTTCAGTCTTAGATTTTTCATCTCTAAAATGAATCTTATGGCTATTCACATTTAAGCTGTGTTGTGTCTATCCAGCAGTGAGATTAATGGCTTTTCTTAACCACGTAGAGTTAATAATGCCATTCCTAAAATAAACAGCAGAGCGAGGGTCCAAAGTGAGAGCAGTTATCATTTGTGAAAGGTTATTACGGCAAGAAATGCCTGGTAGACCAATTATAAGGACACACGGTATCTGTCATCAAAACCACCTACACAGAACATATTCCTGAGGAATATCCTCCTGCTCCACACAGGCAAACAGTAATTATGTGTTATGAGCTGAACTCGGTTTAGGGTTGTGGTAGGAGAATGAGGTTTGGGAAAAGCCACAGAAGCCCTTGTTGGTTAGGCCGAGTGTCAGTGAAGTGCGGAAGACTCCTGCTGTTTGTGGCAGTCTGTGATTTTGCCGTCTCGCTGCATTAGAACCAATGGCTGTCTTACTTTTTAAAGCGACATGCACATGAACACATAAGTGAAGTGCTGATAAGCAATTGCTATTTGTGGCTGACACTGATGAACAAATAATTGTACCCTTTTTAGGCACAATATGTCATTTTCACTCCTAGAGGTTGCAAATTAATAACGAAGTTTGATGCTGTGAAGGAGTGTGGAATGATGGGAGTTGCTGCTTTTGTTGCTACTTTTACATTTTTCATAAGATGCGATACTTGAATGTCATATGCCGATCGGTTGACGCAGTCTTTCTATGGCGGTAGAAGCTGAAACTGAGGATAACACTGACGTTATCGACAGGCATTCTCTATCCCACAATAAGAAGGCACGTTACACTGGTCAAAATTGTGAATTTCTCTTACATCTTGTGTCTTTAGGTGTCTGGCCATAAAGCTGACAAAATAGGTTTTGTATAAAAGTTTAGAATTACCGGACCATTTATAACTGCTTTTTAATTGAATAACAAAGAATTTTTTCCATTTTGGTAAAACATAATGTATCATATAGGGATGCTGCGATAAGGATTTTTACAGTCGATATAACAAAATTGTAATATTTTTGATATATTTTTACAGCAATTAAACATAAAAACTTGAATGCCAAATCAGGTTAATCATAGTAAATGCTTTGGACACTGCTCCTCCACGTTAGATTTCTTTGGAACATACAGGGAAAATAGTGAATCTTCTCGAAACGTTATAGTAATTCCACACCGGCGATGCAGGGTTTTTCCTGGCTCAAAATGAGGCGGAGGTAGTGCCATCCTGATCTTGTGCACACATGCAAGTGTAGGCCTACCGTACCTTAAAGGCGCAGTTCTTAATTAACAGCGGCCACTAGCGTTGTATTATAGATTTGCAAAGAATCGCTCAGTCCAAACACGACGGTGGCCACCACAGTACAAAAAGATGTCTTCTCATGTTGACGCAGGGAAGAGATTTTGCGGGCATTAGAAAGACTGTAGAAAGAGCGATGTCTTATGTATTACATAAAATAAAAGGTTTGTGGATTTTAAGTTTAAAAATAAGGATAAAAGTCAGGCAGGAGCTAGGACCTGTGTTAATGTTATAAAGACTTTCCAGCAGAGACGCGTTAAGACCCGCGGTATTAAGTCTTTTAGCAGATATATTCACAGATATCTATGGAGATACTTTCCAGCAGAGAGAGACGTTGTAGAGAAAGATCGTCTAAAAATCACCCCCGAGGTGGTTGCTTTGATTCGGATCAGTATGTGAGTAACATACTAACATACCAAGATATGTTGTTGTTGTAATATTAGCTGTGTGACGGAGCAGTTTTGAGCGTCATTGTTTATCTGGAACCACATTAATATTGTACTCGTCCAGATACTTGAGAGAGAGAGCGAGAGCGCATTGGAGCTGAAACTAGAGAGCGAGTGAGCGTGCGTTTTATTATTTTACTCGATGAAAATAAACTTTCAGTTAATCCGCGGGTCACATGCGTTCCGAACCATAGAGCATGATCCGGGAAGATCCGTGATCCGTTTCACCACGATACCGCAGCGGAGAGGAAGAGAAAACGTGTGTTGTAGAGTTGTTTGTCTGTTTAGTGCTGCTGTACAAAACATGGCGGCGAATTCAATGTATGTAGGGCAACTCTGTATGTAGATATAAACAGCTTATTCTAAGGTATTACAAACATAATGGTTCCTTACGTGAGGTCTTTATACACCTCTGAAGAAATAGTTGTGTATATTATATTGCATTTCCGTCAATAGATCCTCCTAAAAACCCTGTATTGTTCCTTTAAGTACCTTTTGCATGAATGCAAAATAAACAATATTCACCTGAACAGCCACGAAATACAACTAATAGCGCTCCTAATATAGCTGAGAAAAATAAACAGCAACTCTCCAGCACCTCACTGCGCTTATAACGAAACAGCGCCTCTATAGTGGCGTACTGCAGTTACAAATGACAGTCCATTGAGTGAACGCAGTGTTTTTGTGAACACAGACACCCGACATAATTTTGATGAGAGTCTGAGTCGGAGGCGGCACGAAATTTGACGGAGGCGGCCACCTCCAATTTTTATATGCAGGAAAAACCCTGCGATGAGATGACTGCGCCGCCAAATCATTTACATCATGTACGTCCTCAAGCGTTGATGTCACCAAACTGTGATCGGTTTGTGAGATTGGACAAGTTTAGTGAGTACCAATCAAGTCATAAAATGTGATTATAAGGGATGCAACGATACCATTTTTTAAAGACTGTGTACAAATACCGATATTTTTTCTGGAACTCGCCGATACCGATCCCTTTACGCTTTATTTTTGTGTGAGGTGGTAATTTTCCAACTACAGAACAGTTGAGTTTAATAAAAATAGAATAGCTTCATAATTACAAACAACTCCACCTTAAACACATTATGAAAAAATAAATAATTTTATGTGCTTGTCACAAACGTTCAAAGCAAAAAAATGTCAGTCAGTTTTGTCACATGAGGTATTGGTCTTTGGTATTGGTGTATTTTTAGGAGTACGAGTACTAGTACAAGAGCTTATTATCGGGCCCGATACTGGTATCGGTGCATCCCTAGTGATTATCGGCCGATACCGCTCTGCGGCCGATCGACCAATGGATCAAGCTGTTTATTTTTTCTTAAAACATATAACACAACTACATAATATGATATTATGCATTATTCAAAAGTGAATAATTGTATATTAAACACAGATGCACATGTATGTGTTCTTGCATTCATAAACCGCTGGGGACGAACAGTGAGAATGACCCATCATATGAGAATATTTAGTTAATTTGAACATGTCTGATGTGAAAATTAAGGTCATATAGCCTACTTGTTGCTGAAAACAGAATGTGATGCAAACCCAAATGATCCACAAATTCACACAGACTGTCTGAGTCACCGGTCACTGTGTCACACTGTCTTTGATATTGATTTATCAGTGCTAGTTGCTTTTCACTCATAGGCTAAACTGACTTTCCCTGTCATTTACTGTTACTCATGTGTATGTGCAGTATGTCCACATACATGTGTTTATGTGTATGAGACGCCTATAACTTAACTCTGAATACTGTATGTGTGATATGATGTAGATGCTACAGGAGCAGACGGTTGGAGAGCGAGTCGATGTCAGTCCCTGTGTCAGACGATTTACAAATAGTGCCTATAATGCACAAAAACTGGGTCACACCCGGGTGACTCGGCGTCTGTCTGAATCTGTTTGATTTACTGTCCGCTGTGAAACACAAAACAATAGATTTGATGTAATATCACTGTTTCACATCATGCGATTAAAGCATTTTAGGTCATCTTATGCATTCAAAAGTAAGTCGTACAGTCTAGAAGCGATACAAGGGTAAAATAAATGATGACTACATTTTCTTGTTTAGTCGAAATGTTCCTTTAATCTCTGCTGAACTAAATCGTGAGCGACTGTCTATCCTCTCATTGCCAATTTAGAGAAGCGAGCACAGCCTGCCGTAAGAGGCTGAAGTGCCACGTTACAATTACTCCCTCTCCAAACACACCCAAAAAGCCTCCATTACCCCGTCCACCCACGGTGTCTCTGTAATGAGCGCAGGCAGCTGCTGCGGTTCGATCCAATGTACTGAGAGCATTGATTTCAGCAATAACGAGACAGAAGCTATCTGCTTCAGCACAGTTGCACGGCAGTCTTTGTATCGCCACAGTCTGACGGGTTCGGATCAGAGGAGTTTTAGACAGCAGTGTTTTGTAGATTTTGTGCTTTAGGGGCCCATCTGCTCTGGTTTGGTATATACATGTGATGCTTCATGTTCACTGAAGCGTCATAAAAAACTTTTCTCCACTTCTTTCTCTCCTTGCGTTTCTTTTACAAGCCTTATGTATTTTAACGCTTCATCCTAAAATGAAAATTCTCTCATCATTTATTCACCCTTATGTCATTCAAAACAATCATGTATGACTTCTTTCTACTGCAGAACACAAAAGAAGATATTTTGAAGAACATTAGTAACCAAACAACATTGACCCAAACAAATCTTGAATGCATTGTTTTCTTTTTTCTCATTTCGTTCCAGCTGTTTCTCATTTGGCGATGAAATCGTTTTCAAGGAATGACTCTGAACTGTTGTGTGACTCGCATGTTGCGTAGTTTTCATAAGCACTTCTCCAGAACTAATCTGTCATGTTTTGCTGGCTGCATGTTTGTCTGTGAAGCACACGGTTGATGGTTAATAATGCCGCAGGGGCATCGGCGAGGACTTGGGCGTTTGTGACTGGCAGCGAGGCGAGAGCGTCACGCATCAGAACTGTGACCTCGATAAGATTCAATGATGCTTCTCTCCCTCCCCTTCTTCTCTCAAGCTCCATTTTTCTTCTCCTTATAAAGTCTCATTCTCTCTCTCTCTCTGGCTGGCATTCGGCCCGTTCTCTCTGTATGGCTGTGTGTCTTTTCCTCCCTCTCTGCTGTTCTGGATCTTTGGCAGGAGTTCAGCCGTTAGATCAGTCCAGAAAGTGGAGCAGAATCTCGGAAGATCCTCCCATCCTGTTCCTGCAAATGCATTGATTTGCTTGCTTGCTTGTTTCTTGAGGTATTGTGATAAAAACGGAGTCTAGAACAAATGTATCTGCTTTAGAGTCAGCAAGGGATACTGGACGAATGTTAAATCACCCAATTAAATGAATAAGCTGATAATGATATATATATTCCCCGATTTATTTGTAATCTTGACTGTTTTGATTCTTGTTTTTAATTAAAATGTTGAGTAGATTTTAAGGACTTTTCATTTTGTCAATTGGTTTGAGGACTTTTCATTTTTTTCAAGTTTACAAATACAATTTAATTCTTTTTTTTTTTTTTTTACATTAGCACTTGTTTAAATACAAACCATTTTCTGTAGTAGGTATTTATAACCGCATAAAAAAGACAAATTATTATTATTATTTTTTCTGAGCTATGTATTAGTTTTTCTCGATTGCTAACACACAATTCATGAAACAATTCACCATTTTCTGACAAATATAAACACATTCTCAGAACAATACACCAACTTGTACAAACCCCACACACAAACAGCCTCAATTTGCAAAGGTTTAACCATGTTCTCATTCAGAAAACACAAACACACAAAATAATGAACTGAAGTGTCAAGTTGTAAACTCAAATAGCACACATTTGTCCATCAGTAAACATTCAGTTGCAAAACTGATGACACACCAACCAGAATCTCAGGATAATATCAATAGGAGCACAGGTAAGTGTGCGTCCTAGAATCATCTACTGGGCTTTATACTACTTACAGTAAACATTATAGACAGTATAATCACAGTACACACTTTATATGAGAGAAAAGTCACTATTCTGTATCCAGTAAACTGTAGCACGTGTACACCCTCAAATTTGTGATTATCAAGTTTACAAATGTGCATTTGTAGCCTTTTTTACCTGTTCCGTATTTTTGCAGAAAATAGTACACTTTTACGAAATTGGGCCAAAGGTGCAGAGGATGCCATATTTTTTACATCGCCTCCTATTGACAAATCGCCTCACTGTTTTGTTTCCTTTATCTTCTCTGTAAGTCGCTTTGGATAAAAGCATCTGCTAAATGCCTGAATGTAAATGTTATTTGTGCAGATGTGTACTGAATTGTGTTGCATGACCAGTTTAAATTGTTCTTTGGTTTTTGAACTTTTCTTGTCTTGTAAGATCATCTTCATCTACTTTCCAATAGTGTAATGTTTTATTTTTATTTTTTCCTAAAGCTCATTCTTGCACTTTGCTCTATGTGCACTCTTTTATGTTGTATATTCTAATAAACACTAAGCTGTCAAATTATTCTTAAGTCCCACAAAGAGATTTTAATAACAGTGTTTTGAATTGATCTCACCAGTGTCTAAGACTATGTTGCAGTGTGGGTGTTTTTGAGGGCTTGTGTGTCATATCTGGGGGAAAAGTTTGGTTTTTCAGCAAGTTTGAATGGTTTAGAGAAGAGAGCTTCATTTTGACCTGAAAATAGGATGTTTGGGGAATTGGGTGAGATGTTATGGATTTGTGTTCACTGTTTTGAGAATACGAGGCATAATTTCAAGAAATGTGTTTAAGCAATCGAGAAAAACTGTAAGGAAAAATTATGGTTTTTGTGAACTACTAACAATATTTCTCCCAAACGTCAAATAAAAATATTGCAGAAAATTAAAACTGGAGAATCAGGTCAAAATAACAGAAAACATGCTCTGTATTTTTTCAACTACATCAACTACAGCAAAGAAAACAAGTTTTCCATTTAAGCAATACAACAATACAATTTTGTCACAGTTTTCATGTGTCTTGTCATGCTGTCAGTCTTTCACATTGCTGTTGAATTACTGTCGAGGTTTGATTTTGTTAAAATTCAACAAACACTGGACTTGAATGACCACAATACATCTAGAAAGGCTGATTAAATGCAAATTTGGAATGTTACATTAGCACATATATTTATTGTAAAACACGTTTTTGGCATGATATACTGTAAAATGACTCATACATTTTGGTCATAACACCCACCCTCAGTACTAATGTTTTTGTAATGTCCTGTTGCCTCATTACAAAATGGCATGTGGTTTATTCAGCTGCCCGCTCTTGTGGTAGGTAGGTGCCAGTCTGCAGATTGTGATTCCGGTATCTCCCATCAAACTTAACAACAGGCGTGCTAGAGCTGAGTAAACACCCTAAAGTCAGACCATAAAAAAATAAAAACACTCAGAGCAGCGTGGTCTTGTGAATGTGTGGGTGTGTTATGGGTGTATGAGGGTGTGTTATGTGTTTGGGCTACGGGCCAGGCACTTCCTCAGCTCTATGTCCGGCACCTGTTACCCGTAAAGCTTCAGGGATTTGGGGAACGTGCGCATTTGGCTACCATGGACGGTGAAGCTATAAACCCAGGCCGGGGGAAGTTGTGTGACATGTGGTCCACATTGGATATCAGTACTTGGAAGTTGTTGGACGTTTTATGAAAACGCCTGAACACTTAATAGAGAGAAGATGCCAAACTGTGTGAGGAGATGGTAATAACCTTCTTGAAGCTTGCCGTTGCTTGTTTTAATAGTGGATTGCAAATGTGCGTATTGCAATGGTTTGCAATAGCTGAATGATTTAAATACTTTCTAAAATTATGCAAAGTTGAAGTTTGAGGTTGATGCAGATAAGAGAGAATGATTCCCAGAAAGAATGTGTATGTTGGTTATATAATTTTCAGGGGTTTTTAAATATATAATTTTTTGTTTTTTACTAGTATCTAAATTGATTTTCCAAACTTTAACGTTGATGCATGCATTGCATGTCATATATTGTTTTTAGCAAATTATCACAGTAACTTCAATATTATACTATTTATGTGATGTTTATATTTCAGCTCGGGCTAACTGGCTTTGGATTTTTTGCATTTTTGAGAGCGGTCTGGCTTTGTGTTTCTGTGCATCAGTATTTGCTATTACCAATGCAAATGAAGGCTAGAATGAATGACCTCATTATGTTGTATAAATAGGGCTCTTGAGAGCACAACAATTGTTTGAAATACACAGGGAAATGCAATCTCTGTCATCTAAATTTAATTCATGCTCTTTTAAACAAGGAATACATTTAATACTAAAAAATAATGATGTTGTAATGAATGCTTTGGATTCAATTGACAAATATTGGTGGAAAGTCCAAATCAGATACTCATTTTACTCCACCTGTCCAGAAGTTACTATGTGATGTCAACATTCAGGTGACACCTGTGTTATGATAAATCACTCGAAACGGTCAGAAGCACTTGAGCCAAGACAACACGAGAGCAGTTTAGTAGCATTATAATGATAGCATCTTCTTTTTGGCTTTCCTCAGCAACAGAGAGTTTGAGAGCGTGGAGATGAACAAACTGCGTCAGAGTCTGCGCAGGAAGAAGCCCACCTACATGCCGGAGGCCAGTCGACCCCATCAGTGGCAGGCCGATGAAGAAGCCGTACGAAAAGGAAAATGCAACTTCCCTGTCCGGGTAAGGATGTGTGAACACAGATATCAATTTGAAGGGCAACCAATTGCAGGGTTCCCGCCTGTACTTAATGTCTTAAATTCACTTTTTATCATTTTAACACTTTGTATATACCACATATACTGTATATCAGTGGATCACACCGGTGTGATTAGAACATTCAGCGCTTTGGCTGACACTGAGCCAGAGACAGACTCAGTCCTGTCATATATCACAACTATGCAATGCTTTCAACTAGGGGTGTAACGATACTTCATATTACGATATTTCGCGATGCAAAAATGTCACGATGCGCATCGTAGAGAGATGGGGATATTTTGCGATATGATGTTTGTTAATTCTATTCGTTCAGCAGTCAAGACGCTAAATACTCTGCGCCAGCACGTCACGTGTGCTCATCTCACATATGTGGTAGAGAGAGAAGCACAAGACACAATCTGTGTCACACATAATTTAATTTCAAGGTAAAGTAAATCATGTCGAAACAGTTAAATCTTTGTATGGAACATTTAATTACACCAATTAAATGAGTTAAAACAGATAGATTTTAGTAGACTAATATAATGTAGATTTCGTCGACTAAAAATAGACTAAAACTATGATAAATTGGGATGACTAAAACTAAATTGCATTTTAGTCAAAAGACTATGACTAAAACTAAATCAAAATTTGCTGTCAAAATTGACACTGATCGTAATTCTAATTTCAGTTAAGCCTTAAAATGTTAACATTCTTTATTACAGTTTTTCTCGATTGCTTAAACACATTTCTTGAAATTATGCCTCGTATTCTCAAAACAGTGAACACAAATCCATAACATCTCACCCAATTCCCCAAACATCCTATTTTCAGGTCAAAATGAAGCTCTCTTCTCTAAACCATTCAAACTTGCTGAAAAACCAAACTTTTCCCCCAGATATGACACACAAGCCCTCAAAAACACCCACACTGCAACATAGTCTTAGACACTGGTGAGATCAATTCAAAACACTGTTATTAAAATCTCTTTGTGGGACTTAAGAATAATTTGACAGCTTAGTGTTTATTAGAATATACAACATAAAAGAGTGCACATAGAGCAAAGTGCAAGAATGAGCTTTAGGAAAAAATAAAAATAAAACATTACACTACTGTAAAGTAGATGAAGATGATCTTACAAGACAGAGAAGTTCAAAAACCAAAGAACAATATAAACTGGTCATGCAACACAATACGGTACACAACTGCACAAATAACATTTACATTCAGGAATTTAGCAGATGCTTTTATCCAAAGCGACTTACAGAGACGATAAAGGAAACAATACAGTGAAGCCATTTGTCAATAGGAGGCAATGTAAAAAATATGGCATCCTCTGCACATTTGGCCCAATTTTGTAAAAGTATTCCGGTAAAAACAGGTAAAAAGGGTGTACACGTGCTACAGTTTACTGGATAAAGAAGAGTGAAATTTCTCTCATATAAAGTGTGTACTGTGATTATACTGTTTACTGTAAGTAGTATAAAGCGCAGTAGATGATTCTAGGATGCACAATTACCTGTGCTCCTATTGATATTATCCTGAGATTCTGATCAGTTTTGCAACTGAATGTTTACTGATGGACAAATGTGTGCTATTTGAGTTTACATATTGACACTTCAGTTCATTATATTGTGTGTTTGTGTTTTCTGAATGAGAACATGGTTAAACCTTTGCAAATTGAGGCTGTTTGTGTGTGGGGTTTGTACAAGTTGGTGTATTGTTCTGAGAATGTGTTTATGGTTGTCAGAAAATGGTGAATTGTTTCATGAATTGTGTGTTAGCAATCGAGAAAAACTGTAAGTTGTATGTGCAACAAAATAAGTTACTGAAATTGTTAATATTTTGAAAATAAATGTTGAATTTTAGTTTCATTTTTGAATTTTGTTCAAAATATCGAGATGTGCATCGTATCGTGAACCCAGCATCGAGATATGTACCGAATCGTGAGCTGAGTGTATCGTTACACCCCTACTTTCAACCACATAATGTTTATTTTAGGCTTCAGACATATACACGTGCCTACAAGCACAAAATACATTTAGATTTTATAAAATACTGTCAAGAATGGCGGAAGAACCCAGATGCAGGCAGGCAATGAAGGGGTTAACACAAAAATACTTTAATAATAAACAAAAACACCCACAATGGGGAACAGACAATGCAACTAAATATATCAAAAGGTAAACCAAAACTTCCCACGTGGGGGCAAAAACAGCAGGACTAAGAAAAACAAAAAACAAAAAACGACACAACGTCAAAGACTCAAGGCAAGATAATACAAAACACGGTGAGCACAAAGGTACAGGTACATACACGGTACAACGTACAATCCACGAACACAAGACAAAGAAACAAGAGGGTATTTATAGGAAACACAAACGAGGGATAACGACATGGGGCAGGTGTGGTTAATCAAACACTCAGGGAAAAATCACAAGGAAACGAGAGGAGCGGGGCCAATGACGAGACACGAGAAAACACATGAGAGGAATAAACAAACAACTCATGGTCTTCTCACATACAACCTAAGGACTCTGCCCCGATCCCACCACACGACTAGAATTTCATAAACAAGACGGTGGGACCGCGACAGAGCCCCCCCTTAATGAACACCCCCAGGTGTTCACCAAGGGGTTGACGTCCCAGTCTGTCATGTTTGTTTAAGGACAGGAACCAAATGCACACAGACAACATGACCAAAGGCAAAACAGACAAAACAATTACTGGGTTGGGGTGAGACAACAAAAATAACAAACATGGGAGGGGGGGTGGGGCAAAACAAGGGCCCAAAGGGGGCAGTCCATGAGGGTTGGGGGGAATAGTCCCAGTCCCCGGCTGCGCTCGAGGGCGCGGAGTCCTGGGGGACTTAGGATAAGTCCTGGGAGGAACAGTCTTTGACCCTGGGAGTCTCCCAGGGACCGGCTGGAAGGCCGGCTGGACAGGGCTTGACGCCGGCTGGAAGGCCGGCTGGACAGGGCTTGACGCCGGCTGGAAGGCCGGCTGGACAGGGCTTGACGCCGGCTGGAAGGCCGGCTGGACAGGGCTTGACGCCGGCTGGAAGGCCGGCTGGACAGGGCTTGACGCCGGCTGGAAGGCCGGCTGGACAGGGCTTGACGCCGGCTGGAAGGCCGGCTGGACAGGGCTTGACGCCGGCTGGAAGGCCGGCTGGACAGGGCTTGACGCCGGCTGGAAGGCCGGCTGGACAGGGCTTGACGCCGGCTGGAAGGCCGGCTGGACAGGGCTTGACGCCGGCTGGAAGGCCGGCTGGACAGGGCTTGACGCCGGCTGGAAGGCCGGCTGGACAGGGCTTGACGCCGGCTGGAAGGCCGGCTGGACAGGGCTTGACGCCGGCTGGAAGGCCGGCTGGACAGGGCTTGACGCCGGCTGGAAGGCCGGCTGGACAGGGCTTGACGCCGGCTGGAAGGCCGGCTGGACAGGGCTTGACGCCGGCTGGACCACCGGACTGGACACATGACTAGACAAAGACTGGACACAGGACTGGAGCCGGCTGCACCGGACTGGACGCCGGCTGCACCGGACTGGAGCCGGCTGCACCGGACTGGTGGCCCTCTCCTCTGCTCTTCTTCTTCGCCGAACCCCGACTGGTGGTCCGGCAGAAGGAATGAGGTGAAGGGCGCAGCTGCTCCGGTTGGACGCGTCGACGAGGAGACTCCCAGGACTCCCTCCTCCTCGCCTACCTCGAGGCTGAGCTGGTGGGGAGAGGTATGCAGGGAGTGAGGCGGAGGTGAGGTGATGCCCACGACTCCGATCTGGATGGCACGATCCTCCGGGATCACGGGCAGTGGGGAAGAAAGACTGGGCTGGACTGAGACCCTGGGCTCCGGCCGATTCATGGCGTTCCTGATCATGTCCGTGAAGCCCAGCGGTCTCAGCATCCTCATTTCTGCCCGTGACAGGGTTCGTTCAGACCGCCGTTGAACATAGCCATCTGCTCCACCTCATCATGGACCATCTCCCCTGCGGTCTCAAAGAATCGGTCGGCAAACTCCAAGACGTCGGAGTAGCCCTGTCGCAGACCGCAGAGGAGATGAGACCTGCCTGGATCGCCTTGCCTCCATTATGCCTGCTGGGTTCAATTCTGGTTCGTGGATTCTGTCAGAATGGCGGAAGAACCCAGATGCAGGCAGGCAATGAAGGGGTTAACACAAAAATACTTTAATAATAAACAAAAACACCCACAATGGGGAACAGACAATGCAACTAAATATATCAAAAGGTAAACCAAAACTTCCCACGTGGGGGCAAAAACAGCAGGACTAAGAATAACAAAAAACTAAACACGACACAACGTCAAAGACTCAAGGCAAGATAATACAAAACACGGTGAGCACAAAGGTACAGGTACATACACGGTACAACGTACAATCCACGAACACAAGACAAAGAAACAAGAGGGTATTTATAGGAAACACAAACGAGGGACAACGACATGGGGCAGGTGTGGTTAATCAAACACTCAGGGAAAGATCACAAGGAAACGAGAGGAGCGGGGCCAATGACGAGACACGAGAAAACACATGAGAGGAATAAACAAACAACTCATGGTCTTCTCACATACAACCTAAGGACTCTGCCCCGATCCCACCACACGACTAGAATTTCATAAACAAGACGGTGGGACCGTGACAAATACACTCTGATGTCTATGGAAGCTAGGGCTGGGCGATGTGACGATGTTAGCGTGTATCGCCGATGTCTCGTAAATATCCCGATGTCGATTATAACAGACAGATACCAGACGATAATTGATAATAATGGAAAATACGCATTATAACATTATCATGCGATGTAGGCTTTAGCGTGAACGTTAATGTTCATATGCCCAGGCAAGCAGTAACAGTGACAGAATTTTGGAAACGCTGTTTTGTTCGGTCAGCTGAAAGTGCTGCTGTTTTCTGCCGGTCGCTGCACAGATAGACCAAGAGAAAGACGAGCTGCGTCGGCAAAGCAAAACCTACCCTGTCAGATTTTCCTACCGCAGTGCAAAACTTAATATAATCTAAACCACATCGACAAAATAAACAGGTAGGATGATTTCACAATGCAAAATACCCTGTCAGATAGTCCTACCATCTTAAAATAAACTCATACAAGAGTTTCAGAAAACATTGTTTGGTCCTATAAGATAAATAAAAACATGCACGGGAAAAGTTATGTAGATTATTTGTCAAGGTAAGTATATATTTTTTCATAATTAAAAATAGCTTTTAAAATACGCAAACTGGCAATATTAAAGCGGTTTAAAACATCTCCCCTTAAAACGCTATTGGTCTCGACTATTTAAATAAAGTGTCGGTTAAAGGAATATGACTTGGCCTGAAAAAAATTCAGTCAGAAGAATTTTTTTCACTTAATCCATTCTAATACCTAGCAGTTATGCAACCCCCAGCGTATATGCAAAAATGCTTTCTATGGGTAAATATGTGAATATTTTATTGACTTTGAAATGAAAAGAGGCTCTTTTAAGACTAGTTCTGTATCATTAAAGCGGAGGACTTATTTTAGTGGAGCCGCGTAATTAAATTCAACCTAATTTTACGGAGTAGCCGGAGGCTTCAGAAGCTTCACTGAGATGTAATCCTGCTGTGGCCTCTGTCATCATGGCCACTATAATCACATAACATAAACCTGACCTGATCGCTATTAGTTGTGTCAGCGTGAAGACATTTTGATTGTTTCAGGCTGGATAAAATGGCCCACATCAAAGTCTCCTCTTAATATATTCTCCGCTGTCTGTTCAAATGGATCCTTGTAGAAATCTACATTGGCACATTTCACGAAAGAGTTCGTCCAGCTCAGTGATCACAGTAAAATACATTAAATGTAATGGATGGAATACAGGAAATGTGAAGCTCATCAGTTTTGACCTCTCTCTGTCTCTGTTTTCCCGCAGTATCTCGGTCTGGTGGAGGTAGAGGAGTCCAGAGGGATGCATGTGTGCGAGGAAGCTGTGAAAAAGCTGAAAGTGGTGTGTGTTTTAATGCTTTCCATCTCTGCTCAATAACACATTACTCTTGGTATAAAAAGCAAATTAGCAGCCATAGAAACACATTTAGAATTGTTACGTAAGACATAATGTACAGTTAGACAGTATGTACACATAATGTACAGTAATGTACTGATAATGTACAGTTAGCAGGTAGGGCTGGATTCAATCAATATCTAGATATGTATATATAAAGAAACTTAAAGGGGGGGAGGGGTTTATTTACCATCATTTTAATTTTTGTTACTCCAGCGATGTAAAAATTTATGTAAAAAGCCAAAACAAACAATATTTCTGTGAACATATTTTACTGATGTGAACTAGACGCAACATAGACAGCATATATAAGTACTATTTGTCATTTACCTATGTTAAATCTATGAAATCAAAATTTACTGTAGTGTTTTTTTTATAAATAATTGATCTGTGCACTTCATTATTTATTTTCAAATTCATGTGCACTCATAATATTTAATCAAAAACGTAAACCTCTCAGAACGACTTCTTTTCCTGTCACGAGTTATGACGTGAAGGCGGGGCTATCGGGGACTCGTTTCTGCCCCACCCCATCAGCAAGAAAAGATTCAAATCTGCCTCGGTTTGTTAGCAACGGTCAACTTCCAAAGATCCAGTCAATTACGAGGAACAAAATCAAGTCCTGCCTGATTTTTTTTCTAATTTCAGTAGCCGTTTCACACGGCTATACATCACGATAGGGGGAAAAAAGACAATCGCAACTCCCGTTTCTTGTCAACTTTAAATCACATAGATGAAAGAAAAAAATCTTTGATATAGGTGAAGAAAACATGTTAATCTTGAATAAATATAATTGTCTTAAGGTTGAAAAAACAATTAGTTGCATCATTTTGTTTTAGTAAACACTGAAAGGATAAATACCACACAAGGGTTAAATAACTATTTTTGCCAAGTAGATTCAAAATATTTAATGAACTAAACTAACAGTGAAATCAAGTAAGCAAAAAATTTAATTTATCTTACAAACCATTATAAATATATCTTAAATATCGCTGCTATCCTTCTGAAACCTCGTATCTCCATATTGTTTTTTGCCATAAATCATTATTATTAGTCACCCTTTATGTTTGTGAATAGGTTTTGCAAACATCTAACCAATAAAAAAGTATTAAAAGTGCTTGTCAACTTTGGCAACACAGTATTTAATCATTTAAAAAGTACAGTGCTTTTTCCATTTCCTGAAAAACAGTGAATTTGGACATCCGAGGTTTTGGAATGACAGCAAAGATATATTTCATATATAGGTCTATTGTCCAGCTGTATCACCTGGTCATTATCATAATACAAACCCCTTCAGGGTGATTATATTGAATCGGGGTACCAATCAATATACGTACTGTATTGTGCGAGTCTATAAGCTTTGAGGCTCACATGAGGCTCAGTTATTTACAAAAATCGATCTTTATTGAACTCGGCTGTTTTGTCAATGCCTCGTCCTACAAATCTTGTCAGAGCAGAAACTGTATGTATTTCTATATACGTTTTCATGTTATTTTTGCTGTTTATGCAGACCTTTCACCCACTGCTGCATTTTGTCACTGAATGTGGCCACACCGTATGTGTGGCTCTTGTCTTCGGGACCCCTCCATCTGTTCATATACACTCTGCTTAATCTGTCTACACACTTCTCCCCTATTTTCACAAAGGTCTTTATCTTATTCTTGAACCTGTTTCTTATTCCACGAGTCACTCGTTCTCTCTGTGAGTTCCTCTGTGTTCTGCTCTCTTGGCGAATTTGGAAAGCGACTCTCTTGCTTCTTGGAACGTCAGTTCAATTTCATTGTTTTGTCCTTGATTTAACCACATCCTTCACTTTTAGTTAACTTTACACCGCTTTTCCAGAACCATCTGTCCCATCGGTCACCATCTGAGACAGATGCACAACATATTCACAAAAGATTTAAAGCCTGTTCAGAAGAAAGTGAACGTGCTGTTTACAGATTACAGAACATAGATGACAGCCTTATAACACAGCGTCTTGTCAGGGCATAGTATGTTTTTTTGTGTAATGCACAAAAAAATCCATTTGTTAACTGTATGCTTTGGTGTTCAAATGAAATATAAATATTTTAAGATCTTGATTTTTGTCTATTCAGGGATTGTCTTCCAAGAACATTGTTTTACACTTGATATGTTTTGTTTCTAGAAATGACAATTTTTTATATTAGGTCAGCATCTTATTGAGGTGCTCTTTTTAGTAAGCTAAAAAATGCATTGTGGGTAAAAATTCTCTTGCTACTATGCAGAGCTTATCAAAAATAAAATAACAGCATGTTCAAACATTGATGTTGTTTTCATTTTATTTATTCTCAGAGTGGAAAGAAAACAGTCAAAGCTGTGCTGTGGGTGTCCGCCGATGGCCTGAGAGTAGTGGATGACAAAACCAAGGTAAATCTGTGTGTTTGTGTGTCTGCGTTTTATCGTGTGTCCATTGAAATCCATTAATAAATTCTGAAGCCCTGAAAAGTTACTGCTGCCTGAATGACCCTCACTGAGATTCCCAAGCCATCAATTAGTCTGTACGGAAGAGAGTCTGTCAAAATATGCGGTGGGAGGGAAGTTGGCAGGCCTTTAAAAGACCGGTCACATGACCAGTCGCGCTTTAACGTTGAGATGCCTTTTGAAGTCAAGGGTTCTGCGAACTGCGCTTGGCTCTCATTGATGCTTTGAGATTTTGGAGTCGTGTAACATCCTTTCCACAGACATGCAGACACACAAAGTCTGTCGATTTCACTAGAAAAGGTCAAAGGCTTTACATAATGACTTCAATTATGCGCTGTTCTTCCTCGGTTCACAAAGAGGAAGGCAGAGGGCCACAAAGCATTCTTGTTTGTTTCCTGTAAGGGCCAGCCATTGCCTCACTGTGCCTTTCTGGTAATCCTCACATATGTATATGAGTCAGCACAGCTACCTAATCCTTCACACTGCCATACGTCTACACATGCCACCGGTGTCCGGCTCCTCCTCCTGATCTAGCTGTTTAACACTGCTTAAAGGAACAGTTCACACAAAAATGATTCTGTGTCATTAATACCAAACCCGCCGCAACGTACACTGTCGTCTTCTTTATTATTATTTTTTAACCAAATGGTTGAATTGGTGCATCTCTACTAGTAATGTAATATTGTAACGAATAAAATTCACAACAAATCAAACTGATATATTTTGGCATATATAAAGTAGCCACCATATGTCTAAAATGTGCAAACTTTTGTAAATAACCATCTTTGTGACCATCTCCAAACTGATCTCCAAAACATCATTTTCAAGAAATGGATAAACACTGTATTTAAATAATAAATAGGCCTATAGTGTTGTCAAAGTTGAAAGGCTTTTTGGTTACCTTTATAGGTTGAATATTCGCAAAACAGACAGACATGAAGGATGGCCAATAGTAATGGTTTATTAAAAAATTAAGGTTTTCTTAAAGGTTTCTGCCCAACAATAACGTCGTGTTTTTTCTTTAAGTAAGTAAATACATTTTATTTATATACATTTAAACATAGCAAAGAAATCCAAAGTGCTGAAAATGTCAAATAAAATTAAAGAGAGAAAAAATATTTTAAATACTTTTAATAATTATTAAAAATATATATTTGTCATTTTTAACTTTATTATTTAAAGTAAGGTCGTGCTTTTCAAAACTTTTTGTAGTATATATGTAAATATGTTAACAAGATGATATTTTTTGTCTTAAATTTTTTTTAATTTCGAACATTTAATTTCATGAGAGACATTTCAGATCATGAAATGATCAGGTGACCATAAACTTGAGTGAAAATCTATTTTAATACGGTGAATTTAAAGTGATAGTTCACCCAAAAAGGAAAAGTCTGTCATCATTTACTCAACCTCTTGTCATTTCAAACCTGCACGACTTTCTTTCTTATGCAGAACACACAAGAGCGTGAGTAAATGATGACAGAATTTTCATTTTTGGGTGAACTGTCCCTTTAAGTGCGACTGCAGATGGCATTTGAGAGAAATGGTGGAGGAAAAATGATACTTTTTTGATAGAAAATTCCTGCTGTTCATGAAAGAAATAAAGTCATGCAGGTTTGGAATGACAAGGGTGAAATGTTTCATTTACAGTACACTGTCTCTTTAAAATGAGTTTTCAAACTTCATTCATCAATATTTATCGTCTAGTGAAAGGGTTGTCCACACTGCGTCATTCTTTGACAAGTGTAAAATGAGTCAGCAGTCTGTCTCTCGTAAAGTTCTTCCCGTCTGCTATAAACCCACAGTTATGCCTCTCCCCGGAACACAGTCATCCATGCCAGACCTTTTAGAGCCCCTTCAGCCAGTAATTGGCCCACAATGAATGGGTCCCTCTCCTCTTTCTCTTCCTCCAGACTCTTTCTCTTTTAGAGAGAGCTTTACTGCCACGTCTGACCCCTCACCTACCACTTCTACACTCTGTGCCTCATGTATTATGTATCGACTGTGGCCCCCTAACATGGAAACACTAGCCATTGTTACAGCGGGAGGCCAGAAGCGCAAAGCTTTAGTCATGTTAGATCAAATGAAAAAAGATGAGAAAAATGACAGTTAACCAACAAAAACAACTTAAAGCTGCAATCTGTAACTTTTCTTGGTTTTTGAGCAGGTACATAAAATCAGTTTTAAATCGTCTTGTATTTGAAACATGTCATAAACAATCCATTTTTGTTGCATTTGAAGGACCTCATTGTCGACCAGACCATCGAGAAGGTGTCCTTCTGCGCGCCCGACCGCAACTACGACAAGGCGTTCTCCTACATCTGCCGTGACGGGACGACTCGCCGTTGGATGTGCCACTGCTTCATGGCCCTGAAGGACTCGGTGAGGGAGCCAGACAGGGATTAATTCCTCAGCCTCTATTCCCTGCAAAGCGGGATTAAGATAAGGACTACGGCAGGGTTATCTGAACCAGAATAACCGATTAGGCGTTGTTATCTGTTCTTGAGGCACAGAGAAAAACACATTATTGACTGCAAAGGGATTTCAGTGTCATGATTAGGTACCTAATACTAAACTAGACAACAACAAAGTATGTGGTCATATAGATAATACTTTTGGTTTTTTACATGTGGTACTATGGGAATTCTATGGTTTTCATTGAAGCATCTTGGTGCGCCATGAAGTTTCTGTAAGAGAGAGGCACGGTTAATATTTAGTAAAAACAGTATATGTAAAAAAAGATGCTGCTAACATAACATCCTCCACACCACTAGGGGGAGCGTCTGAGTCACGCTGTAGGATGCGCATTTGCGGCTTGCCTTGAGCGAAAACAGCGGCGGGAGAAGGAGTGCGGTGTCACTGCTTCTTTTGATGCAAGCCGCACGTCCTTTGTAAGGGAAGGTTCCTTCCGCGTCTCCTCTGCTGGTAAGCAAAGTGACCGGGAAGACATCATGAAACAACTACAGGACAAAAAGAAAGGTCAGTGCATATAATTTTCCAGTAGGCAAGCACCTAGCAACACCCTAGCAACCACATGGCAACTCTTTGTTTGTACATTTTCCATGCTATTCATGTTAATTATTCCAAATGGCATATATGTTCACTGTCTTTGTGTAGAAGCCTGCTATAGTAGAAACGTACAAGGAAATGCTTCACCTCCAGAGGGAGCGGCCTCCCCTGTAGAGAGGGCGGAGCCAAGCGGACCTCACGCCATCCCACGCCGTCACGCCCCCATCGAGCAGCTGGTCCGACAGGGATCCTTCAGAGGCTTCCCGCAACTCAGCCAGAAAAACTCACCTTTTAAACGACAGCTCTCTCTGCGCCTGAACGATCTCCCGTCCACCCTACAGCGCAAGACCGACTATCAGAGCAAGAACCCAGGTGAGTTACTGTGAGCTGTAGTGTTGACTCAGCATCCACCTCCTTAACTCACACCATTTACTTAATTATAGTTTCTGTTTTATTTGTCGACTGTGTCATCAGTCACAGCACTTTGGCCAGGCAGCACACAATTACAAAACATGTTAATACGAATCTGTTAATTAGATTGTAACCTTTTTAGAATAGAATCAGGATCAATTATTGACTTCTGATTACTTTTTTTTATGAAACTCAGTCTACCGTGTGATATTAATTTCTCTTCTCTCATTTCATAAATGTTCACACTAAATCATTTCAATTACATTTTTGCATTATGTTATTGGCGTCAGACTCAAAGGAAATAAAACCAGCAACACCACTATTGAATTTAAGTTTACAATAACGCATTTGTTAACATTAGTAAATGCGTTAACTAACATGAACAGACAATGAACAATGCAGTTGTTTATGTTAGTTCATTTTGCATTGACTAAGATTAAATGTGATGACTTGATTTTAAAAATATAAATGTCGAAATTAACCTTAACGAAGATTAATAAATGCTGTAGAAGTATTGTACATTGTTAGTTCATGTTAGCAAATGTATTAACTAATGTTAACAAATAAAACCTTGTTGTAAAATGTTACCAACGTTTCTTACTGACTCGGTTTTTAGATGGGGTGCGATAGAGCAAACCATTAAATAAACTATAATAATGACAGCATAACACTACTCACATTCAAATCAAATGTTTTAAAGGTCTCCTTAGACGAGCACTTTCAACAAGTTGGTATGATTTATTAGGGTCTTCATAAAATGTCTGGAACATATTTTGCTTAAAAACACTCAATGGCTGTGTAAACAAAACCCTTCTTGCCTCGTCAAAAACAGCTATGCTCACAGCAACCCGTTTTGGTGCATGTCTCTTTAACTGATAATAAGTTACAGCAAACCCCACCCCCCTTCTGTCAGGCGTGTCAACACAACACACGTGTAGTGGCAATGGTTTAGCTAAATGATATTTACTGAATTCCTCTGCGGTTAGTTTCGTCTTAAACATCTCAAATCATTCGTCCGGAGACAAAAAAGAAGTCACAGCAAACAGCTAATGCGCTTACGTTGTGCGTTTATGCTTACCTAAAATCCACGGAATCCACTGCAGATCTCAGCGGAATTACATGGATTTTAGCGCTTGTCATTGACAAGTTATAACGTTACACACACAATGTGAGAGCTAGTTTGCTTTGACAGATTTTTCAGCTTAAGCACGAATGATTTGAGACGTTTAAAACGAAATTAACCCCAGTGTTCGCCCCTGTTCATTAGCAAAACAAACAGCTTGCCGCAGCTAACATATTAACGCACATAATGTATTAACATTCATACAGCTAAACTCCAAGTGTCCATCTGCACTTATATACAGTAAGTTTAACACTGGCTTTGAATGTTCTATTTAGCCCGTGACTGACTTAGCTCCTTCGCTATCATATGCTAACGTTATCCTCCTATATATACGGTACATTTACGTCAATTCAGACTGTTGATAAATATTACTTACATCGGCAATTTTGTCTCGTTCAGTCGGTCTCGATCCCTCTTGAAGAACAACTTTGAAGCTAATCCTGCTTGTACTGTCCCAGGTTGAAAAAGCACTCTGGTTTGAAGTGATTCGCACAAACAAGCAGGTTTTTACTTTTGGTTTCTGATGGATTTCCACTAAAAATAAAATAAATCCACTCCTGTCTCTTCCTAGGTTTGGACTAGGAAGCCTAGAAATGTGTGCAGCGACTACATTGCATGTTGTCCACGAACTTTAGCCATGGCATCACGTACACCGCTGTCGCTTGTGAAAACAACAATGGCAGCGCGCGGTGGGTGGAACTGTGTAGATTAAGGGGCGGTAACATTATAATAAAATCTGCTTTGGACGTCACAATCGGAGCGAAATCTGAACGGCTCGATTTCTCACATGCTTGCTGGGAAAGGCACACCAAAACAAACTTACAGGGTTCTTATTTTTCACATTTTCTGGGTTGTTAGATGCACCGGGGACCCGATTATAGCACTTAAACACAGAAAAATTGGGGTTTTCATCTGATGTCTCCTTTAAAGGATTTTCACAAAAAATGTAAAACTTCTTTAGCTACAACCTGAACACACATGACCTTTAAGCTAAGATGTTTCGAAGTTTTCGTAGAGGTGTTGTGAATGCTACTGACATTAAAATTACGATTTAATGTGTTTGTTTACTGGACCACAACAAGCAGAAAATGGAATAATGCATTATTTAACTTTCCCCCTACAGACGACAAAACGATCACCATTCACACTGTCAAGGAATACGGAAGAACCCAAGCGCAGGCAGGCAGTGACGGGGTTAACAAAACAAGATATTTATTATAAATAATAAGCAGAACACAAAGACCCACGATGGGGCAAAATACAGGAACAAGCAAACCATAAACAAGTACAGCACGAGGACTAACTGACATTAAACTGAATAAAACACTTGAACTAAACTAAACTAAACACTAACTGAGACGAAAAAACCAACACGACAGGAACAGGCAATACCGGAAACATAGGACGAGCGACAAGACGAACTGAATATAGCACAAGGCATAGCACGCACACATTGAACGAAATACACGAGCACAGGACAACAAGAGGGTATATATAGGGAAGACAAACGAGGGATAATTACACGGGGCAGGTGTGGGACATTAAACACTCAAGGAAAGATAACGAGGAAACGAGATGGCGGGAACAGAGACGAGACACTGGAGAGAACATATATTATTGTCAAAAGGACAATAATATGTTTCTCTCCACACATAACCAAAGACTTTGCCATGACTCTGCTACAGGACCAAGAAAAACATGACTAAATGAAGCAGAGCCATGACAGAAGCCCCCCCTTTAATGAGCACCTCCAGGTGCTCACCAAGGGGTAGACGGACGAGACAAGACAGACTGGGAGACAGACAGGACAAGGCAAAACAAAGAAAACAAAATCAAGGGCAGACAGACACAACAACAACAGGACTAGGGTGGGACATCAAAAATAACAAACATGGGAGGGGGGGGGGGCCAAACCAGGGCCCATAGGGGGCAGTCCATGGGGGTGGGAGAAGTCCCAGTCCCCGGCTGCGCTCGAGGGCGCGTAGTCCTAGGGACTTAGGGGGAGTCCTGGGGGGACAGTCCTTGACCCTGGGGGTTCCCCGGGGCCGGCTTGGCTGCCGGACTAGGGACCGGCTGGAAGGCCGGCTGGACAGGGCTTGACGCCGGCTGGAAGGCCGGCTGACAGGGCTTGACGCCGGCTGGAAGGCCGGCCGCACCGGACTGGACGCCGGCCTGCACCGGACTGGACGCCGGCTGGCACCGGACTGGACGCCGGCCGGATCACCGGACTGGACGCCGGCTGGCACCGGACTGGATGCCGGCTGGATCACGGACTGGACGCCGGCTGGATCACTGGACTGGACGCCGGCTGGATCACCGGACTGGACGCCGGGACACTGGACACAGACTGGACACCACAGGACCCGTCCGCACCGGACTGGAGCCGGCCGCACCGGACTGGCAGCCGGCCGCACCGGACTGGACGCCGGCTGCACCGGCGTGGACGCTCCTCCGCTGCGCCTCTCCCTCCTTCTCCGCACCACCGGATCCATAGCCGACCTTGGCGAATCCGTGGGGACCGGAGGGAGTTCCGCAGCGGAGGAATCAGCCGACGTCATCCCCGGATCCCCTCCCTCCCGCTCGCTACCGGCGCCACCAGAGTGAACGGGGACCGTGGAGCTCAAGCCGGAGGGTACCGAGTCCCCCCGGGCAGCGGCAGTCAGGTCGAGGCCCTCCGGCGTGATCGACCGCGAGGTGGAAGTCCCACGTGGAACCCCACCCCNGCCTCGTCAAAAACAGCTATGCTCACAGCAACCCGTTTTGGTGCATGTCTCTTTAACTGATAATAAGTTACAGCAAACCCCACCCCCCTTCTGTCTGGCGTGTCAACACAACACACGTGTAGTGGCAATGGTTTAGCTAAATGATATTTACTGAATTCCTCTGCGGTTAGTTTCGTCTTAAACGTCTCAAATCATTCGTCCGGAGACAAAAAAGAAGTCACAGCAAACAGCTAATGCGCTTACGTTGTGCGTTTATGCTTACCTAAAATCCACGGAATCCACTGCAGATCTCAGCGGAATTACATGGATTTTAGCGATTGTCATTGACAAGTTATAACGTTACACACACAATGTGAGAGCTAGTTTGCTTTGACAGATTTTTCAGCTTAAGCACGAATGATTTGAGACGTTTAAAACGAAATTAACCCCAGTGTTCGCCCCTGTTCATTAGCAAAACAAACAGCTTGCCGCAGCTAAACATATGAACGCACATAATGTATTAACATTCATACAGCTAAACTCCAAGTGTCCATCTGCACTTATATACAGTAAGTTTAACACTGGCTTTGAATGTTCTATTTAGCCCGTGACTGACTTAGCTCCCTTCGCTATCATATGCTAACGTTATCCTCCTATATATACGGTACATTTACGTCAATTCAGACTGTTGATAAATATTACTTACATCGGCAGTTTTGTCTCGTTCAGTCGGTCTCGATCCCTCTTGAGGAACAACTTTGAAGCTAATCCTGCTTGTACTGTCCCAAGTTGAAAAAGCACTCCGGTTTGAAGTGATTAGAGCAAACAAGCAGGTTTTTACTTTTGGTTTCTGATGGATTTCCACTAAAAATAAAATAAATCCACTCCTGTCTCTTCCTAGGTTTGGACTAGGAAGCCTAGAAATGTGTGCAGCGACTACATTGCATGTTGTCCACGAACTTTAGCCATGGCATCACGTACACCGCTGTCGCTTGTGAAAACAACAATGGCAGCGCGCGGTGGGTGGAACTGTGTAGATTAAGGGGCGGTAACATTATAATAAAATCTGCTTTGGACGTCACAATCGGAGCGAAATCTGAACGGCTCGATTTCTCACATGCTTGCTGGGAAAGGCACACCAAAACAAACTTACAGGGTTCTTATTTTTCACATTTTCTGGGTTGTTAGATGCACCGGGGACCCGATTATAGCACTTAAACACAGAAAAATTGGGGTTTTCATCTGATGTCTCCTTTAAAGGATTTTCACAAAAAATGTAAAACTTCTTTAGCTACAACCTGAACACACATGACCTTTAAGCTAAGATGTTTCGAAGTTTTCGTAGAGGTGTTGTGAATGCTACTGACATTAAAATTACGATTTAATGTGTTTGTTTACTGGACCACAACAAGCAGAAAATGGAATAATGCATTATTTAACTTTCCCCCTACAGACGACAAAACGATCACCATTCACACTGTCAAGGAATACGGAAGAACCCAAGCGCAGGCAGGCAGTGACGGGGTTAACAAAACAAGATATTTATTATAAATAATAAGCAGAACACAAAGACCCACGATGGGGCAAAATACAGGAACAAGCAAACCATAAACAAGTACAGCACGAGGACTAACTGACATTAAACTGAATAAAACACTTGAACTAAACTAAACTAAACACTAACTGAGACGAAAAAACCAACACGACAGGAACAGGCAATACCGGAAACATAGGACGAGCGACAAGACGAACTGAATATAGCACAAGGCATAGCACGCACACATTGAACGAAATACACGAGCACAGGACAACAAGAGGGTATATATAGGGAAGACAAACGAGGGATAATTACACGGGGCAGGTGTGGGACATTAAACACTCAAGGAAAGATAACGAGGAAACGAGATGGCGGGAACAGAGACGAGACACTGGAGAGAACATATATTATTGTCAAAAGGACAATAATATGTTTCTCTCCACACATAACCAAAGACTTTGCCATGACTCTGCTACAGGACCAAGAAAAACATGACTAAATGAAGCAGAGCCATGACACACACAGATCCGAACAGACACACTGTAAAAGACTAGAAATGCTGTATTGTGCATGACCTGCCAGTAGTTGGCGATGTCATTTTGTATAAAAACACATAATATGACTGTTTTCACAAATTTGTGTTTTTGTCATTTACGTGGAGACGATTATGATTTTCAAAAGTTTGCATTTCAGGCCACCAAAATGTCGTGTAAACAGCTAAGTTTTCATTTTTTTAGTTGAAAACTGTTGCAAACGGCATATTATATTCAGCTTTTTCACACCTGTCTAAAATCTCAACAAAACGAGTCAGGTGAACACATGTGGGATTTACCGTCTTGTCTCAGTTCCAGAGATGGATCTGTCAGTTGCAGGAGAGCCAGAGAGCATCAATGCTCTGTGCAGCCAAATCAACCACTCCTTCACCAAACCTTCTGAAGATCTGTGTGCCAAAACCACCAACAACTGTGCACCAGAGTGCAGCGCTCCACCTGCTATCCCTCCTCCACCCGCACCCCTGCAAGGTAACACAAACCGCATCCTCAAGTCATTTAAAACTGTCTTTCTTTCATAACCTGTTCATTTGCGTATTTTAACATTCATAACCCCTCCCACCCCACAGCTACCAGCTCATGGATTCAGACAGAGCCTGCTGTCCAGTCTTCTCCTCCCATAGCTCAGGGCGGTCATAAACGGACGCCATCTGAGGCCGAACGCTGGCTTGAGGAAGTGGCTAAAGCTGTGAAAGCCCCTCAGCAGACTCCGCCCCCTCTACACCCACCACTTACTCAGCAACCACCACCGGTCCCCACCATGCCCATCGCACCAGGTTCCCAGCCAACCTCCATGCAACCCTTCCCAATGGCGTTCGACATCACTCCGGCGCCCGTCGGCATGTTCGCCCAGCAACCCCTTCAGCCGCAGTTTGTACCTATGCAGCCATACATGCCAACTCTGGCCAACAGCATGACGTATCCCAATGCTAGCGTGCCTATAGTGGGCATCACACCGTCACAGATGGTGGCTAATGTATTCTGCACCGCAGCTGGTACTGTGGGTGGAGCAGCGATGGGAATTGGAATGGGGCCTAAGACGGGCACGCTGTGCGGCACCCAAAACTCGGCTTTCTCCACACTACCCGGAGGCTTCCCGAACACCACATTTGCATCTCCGACGGTCGTTAATGGACACCTACACAACTCCTTACCCTCGACTACTACAACCGCCACGCACAACGGCACTGGTAGCGCCGCGAAAGTGGGTATGAGTTGGCCGATGGATCCCCACCCTACAAGCAGCTCCCAGGAAGCAGAGCATTTCGAAGCGAAGTGGGCCGCGCTGGAGTCTAAATCGCAACCTAAGGCACCCAACCCTTTCTCGAATGACTTGCAAAAGACTTTTGAGATTGAACTTTGAAATGTAAACGCGTAACGAGCTTCGAGAACACGAGGCTATTTCACACCCAGTTCCCTTTTGTTTGACTCTCAAGGGGGTTTTGTACGCTCCTGGTCTGTTTTATGTGATATGGAGAAGTGATACCAGATTTGGAGAGCTGGAATGTCACAAATCAATCGGTCGGAACATGTTAGGAGGCACTTATAGGACAGAGAGAGACCTGCACGTTGTTTCTCAGCAGTAATGACTTTTCGCCTGGCAAATGAATGAAGGGGGGAGGTAAAAACTGAATAGGTCAAAATAGTTATTTATTCTTTTTTAAATAATTATACTTGTTATTTTTAATCTTGATTTTAATTGCCGAATTATTCTTGCTAGGTTTGCCCTTATTTATTTGACATTTAACAGGGTGAAAGATTACAGACGGAATAAATTGGCTACTTGAAAACTAACTCGCCAAATGATAGGAGTTACCGTATATTGATAGAATGTTGAGTTTACTTTGTATGTAGGAAGGAATGTAAATAGCATGCTTTTAGTTTACTTTATTTATTGCCCTTTTTGTGGCTGTTCGCTTTATTGATTCCAAATGAAACGTCTGCTCTGCACCGTGAGGACACCTAAAGCACCGACATTCCAACCCTGACTGTCGAGACTTAGACAAGACAAGAAATGCCACTGCGGTGACCCTGACCTCTGGGATTGAGCATTGGAAGTACTTTTGGGAGAGAAGACATTTTCTGAGGGTTATAGTTCTATTTTTATAATGCGTTTAGTGATGAGATGTGGGGATTTTGGCAACTTTGTAACTTTTGAGCGCCTTTGGATTAGCGGTAGCCAGAATGAGATCCATTAGGAGGCATCTGGATACTTTTCAAAAGGACTCAACGTTGGGGGACTTCCTCAGGATAACCCAAACGTTCATCTGGAGGAGTGCAAAGGATCATGTATGAATCAAACAACAAAACCTAAAATACCACACAATAAAGGACCTAATATTTATATTTCATCACCACCAACAATAAAATGCAATGGAGGTCTTCAATGTCCAGTAAAGGGATCCATTAAAGTGACAGTTCACCCAAAAATGAAAATTCTGTCATTTACTCACCCTCTTGTCATATCAAACCTGTATGACATACTTACTTATGCAGAACACAAAAGAAGATATTTTAAGCAAGTTGGTAACCAAAAAATGGCGATACCCATTAGCTTGCATTGGTTTTGACAGAATTTAACAGAATTTCATTTTTGGTGAACTATCATTTTAAAATTCAGTGTTTTTTAATCCTATGAAGGACAAAGCCATTGCACAAACATTTTGTTTGGGGGTCTTTTGACGTTTGTGGCCCAAGTCAGGGTTGCACCAGCTTTCTGTAGAACATAAAATTCAAACAAGAGGCTTAGTAACTACTAGTTTGTTTGTAAACGACTTGGTTGCACCATTTGTTCTTAAGAGCATATAGTAGCTAGTAGGTCGTAAACTCGGCATAAAATGTAATGCGATGTGATAACGTTTATGTCAATATTCCAACAGGAGCTTTTAAATTCGTGAGAAGTTGTGTTGAAATGAAAATCATAGTCATAGACGGTATTATAAATAAGGATCTATAAATACTGATAGTAAAAACATAATAAAATCAAAACATATTTTAATTAAATAAAAAAATATTAAAGTTAGATTAGTTTCTTCATTGTCATTGTACAAACATGCAACCAGATTATGGTGCACTCAAGATCCAGACTCAGTATATGTACAGTAAATAAATACATAAGAAAAAAAAATAATACAAATTATTTCCCTTCAGTCTTCTACTCTAAACATAAAATGATAATTAATGACATTTATTTATTATAACTTCTTTTATTTTGGCATGCACAGCAGGCTGTTTAGGATGGGTTCGTGTTGAAGAGTTACTCGTAAAGTAATTTAACCACATATTATTTTCTTTTTTTAAGTGTAAGCGAGTGATAATGTGAGCATTGCAATGTGTTACGGATGTAAGCATTTCTCGTAAAAAAAAAGAGCTTATAGATGTATTTCAGTCAGTTTGCAACTCCAGCTTCCGTAAATATTTAGTTTAAACGTAGTTACGCTTCAACGAAGTTCAATGGTGCAACAGAATTTTTTTTAATACTGTGCAAGTTCTAACTTGGTGCTCTTTTACTTCAAAACTACGTTTGTAAGTTGTAACTTACACACAGCTGGTGCAACCGATCTCAGGCCCCTATAGTCCTTTAATTCGGCTTTGATTGTGTAAGGTTGAGTAAAATGACAAAGGTTGAACGAGAAAGTTTATTTTAAATCTTTCAAAACATTAAATAGATGGAAAACAAGAGTAGTCGTGAGGCGCAGGTGTATTAACAAGTATTAACAAAAGATTAAAAGTGTTGGTTGTAACAGGCAGTGATGAAAACAGACCACGCAGGGAGACTGTTTGGTTCATGCATGCTTAAAATATCCCATATTACAGTATGTTAAAACTATGAATATGCATATTAGTTATGGCTTTCGTTTCGTATTGCCACTGTTTTCACTCATTCTGGTCTAAAATAGATAAAAATGCTTTTAACTGCAGACAAATGTCCTCGCACACTCCCAATAATAAGATCTCATCCAAATCTGATTGAAACCCATTTTTTCACCACATGTAATGACGCTCAATGGTTGTTTATTTTGTTGTGAGAACTGACAATTTATGAATGCATTTTTCTCAATTGCAAATGTAGAAATCTGATGTGCTGAATGATGTTAGTGGTGTGTGTGTGGAGTCATGCAAGTGTTTAATGCTAGATGATCAAAGCCAGACTGCACACTGTGCTTATGATGTGTACTCCATACACTGGACAAATGCTCGCTTCCCACAGAGCCGGTGGAAAAGAAGGCAGGCACAATGTTTTTAACTCCTGGTCCTCAAGACCGTTTTGACCGTCATGTGTTGTAACTCGACTTGGCCACTTCCCAGTTTTCTTATCAGCTGTATTACAGGGTCAAGCATGTCACAATGAATACAAAAATAGCCCTTTTTTCCAAAGACAATACGTTTGTAATCCGGCCAAGCTGTATGTTGTGTGGGGTGCAAATATTTACAGTTCAGATGAATTTGTTACAGTCAATTGCCCTGGTCTTTTGTCCACTCCCCCTCAACGAAATACATAGGTTTTTCCAAACCAGGGAACTAAATTACCTCATAAACTTGATTGTAAACTTTAGTGTAGTGATAACAAACCAGTGGAGTTTATTTTTAATCTTTATTTACAGAATTTTGTATTTAAACCTACATATTTCTATTGTATAAAAGATAAATAAATAATATAATATGAACAAAGTTACTTGTGTCGCTGGCTTGATTTATGTACATTCATGTATACACATGCATCCCATTAAGATCGCGATAAATGCTTTTTCATGAGATTCGCCCCAAACCATTTTCTAATGGGAATAATATAGAACTAAAAAAAGCATCTTAAAGGGAGGGTTCACCCAAAAATGAAAATTCTTTCATCATTTACTCACCCTCATGTCATTTCAAACCTGTATTACTTTCTTCTGCGGAACACAAAAGAAGATATTTTGAAGAATGTTGGTAACCAAACAACATTGGCCCCCATTGACTTCCATTATATGGACACAAAACCGCTGAGACATTTCTCAAAATATCTTCTTTTGTGACACACAGAAGAAAGAGTCATATACAGGTTTTATATGACATGAGGGAGAATAAATTGTATTTTTGGGTGAACTATCCCTTCAGTCTTCAGTGTGATCCCAGTTTAGAAAGATTATAATATGCCCTTCTAAGCGTCTTAAAAACATTTATGAATTGATTTGAGATCATACAGTGGCACAGACTGACATAACTTGACATTATTGTCTCTTTGTGTCTCAGTGAAAGCTCATGGTCTTGTGAAACAAAGCGTGAGAACACGGAGTAGTTTCTGCTGTGATGACTCTCCTCTTATTGCCCCGCACGCAGACCGATTGTGTCAGTGAGACAGAAACCAGGACCGTGTGGGACATGAGTTGCCATGGATACAGAATGGTCATTAATAAACATCTTAAAAGAGCCACAGTAAGCAGAAAAACACTGCGCTTTGGTTATAAATGAAACTTACAAAGGCTTACTGTTATAGCACACTCAAAGGACATTGAGCAGGGGCCCACACCGAGTCTCAGGTTTTTAAAATAAAAGCATTTACAATGAGACAGAACAGGAAATACGATTAAGAACATCAATATATTTCTTAGTTGTTGGTTATTTTTTGACCCTTTCACACACAGAGATCACTACAGCAAACAGCTACAGAACAAAACAAAACAAAACACTAAAGACATCTGTTAATATATATTTTAAATAAAAGTCTTTACATTCCCTGATTAAGAGCAATACATTTATTTTTTAGTATTGATTATTTTATGTATTAAATAAATTACGTGTTGATTATTTTTGGCACCCCTTATTGGTATATGCAAGCCATTTATTTCTTCAAACATGGATTTGCATTCCCATTCTGAACAATGGCACCTATTCCGTTTTTACCAGCTTGTGAGAGGTGTTTAAAACAAAGGTTTGCCTGTCAGTTTAAATAATGAGGATTAAGGATTTGGAATAAAACTGCTTTTTAAAGAACTGCCACTGGTGTTCGTTTTAATGTACGCTGTGCATCTGCAGGATGAGATAAACAATGGATGGATGACAGCCTCCTCAAGTGGATTAATTTTAACATGCAAATTATGTTATGCGTTTGAAGGGACAGAGAGTAACACACACACGGTCTTGTAGTTTGGAGTCGTATCGTGATGTATGTAGTGATGAGTTTGGGTTTGCATAAGAGCAGTCATGTGCAATATATAATAACATACAGAGTCAATAATAGATGACTGGGATAGTCCATGATCATGCACGGGGTCTGAAACTACTTACCCAGCAATGCATTTAAGACAGTTGTTCCTAAGATGTTTAGTAATGTTACGTCTGTCATCTGATTTCAAGAAGGTTCGGAAAAGGAATTTCAAAGGAGAAAATTAGTGGGCGTGGCTTGCGTTTTTCATTGCGAATTGATTGGATGTATAAAAACAGCTGTTGCATTGATTTTGAAATGAAACTGGCAGAAGAATGACAGTTGAAGGGGAGGAGTTAACGGATGCTCCGGCTAAGCCGTCTAATTTACGTGGATAGTCATTTCAGGGCGGAAATGCGTTTTTAGATTTTAACCGAGGATTATGAGGGTACATACATTTTAAAAAGAAAATGACCCACATTGATAAGCTATTTACTATAAACGCTGCAATATTTCATGAAAACATAAGAATTGTCATTTTTAATTTCACTGGGACTTTAACTTCCGGTATGTGTTTGGTTAAAGAATAACGATTTATTTTCTATTTAATTTATATTATTTTAATATTTATAATGAATAATAATATTTTACTGTATGTTGATCGTATTCAATTAAATTAAACTACTTAACAGCTATTGATTATTTGCGGAGGTCTACCGGAAGTAGTTTCGGCCACATAATGTTGTTGCCACTGAAACCGTCTACTACTCGTTATCATTTATTAGATCTTTATTTTGCTCTTCCTAGTCTCAGAAATGTACTGTATAATTCAAAAGACATTTACAGAATAATAATAGATCATTTTAAAATCTGCAAGTTTAAAATGCATTGTGATGAGAAATGTCTTGATTAAACAGTTAAGTATTTGGGGTTATTCATAACGCATATCGGTTTCAGTCTATGAACCATAGTTACATTTTATAAATACAATAAAAAACAGTGTGTTGAAAAACCCACATCTTCTATGTAAGACCCATAACAAAATGTAAAATGTAAAAATGATGAATGGGCGGCTTATTGTGTGAAGCAGTTTTGGCTCTATCTGGTGGTCATGCGGTAATGTGACAACCTTAATGAGTTTTAAACATTTCATAAATTAAAAAAAATCTCATAAATATTAACACAATATCAAATGTTCCCTACACTGTTGTGGCCAAAACATTTCACAATAATTTCACAATTATATTCATAACATACTGGCATATTGTGACACCCCTAGTGACACCCCATTGTGACATTTTTACTGATATTGCTCACACGTTTGTATGCTAACTCTGACTGTTATATCAGCCCAATTTTTCATAATTTCGGTGATGTTTTATCATTATCACAGCACTGCTGACAATTACAGCTGTACAATCAATACAGCCCACAGTTTCCTGTAGATGTGATGAGTTACTGTAGGCCGCTTGCCAGACT
>NC_079903.1:9477696-9496591 GCF_024868665.1 Triplophysa rosa | reverse complement strand
TTCCAGTTTATAAACAAGGATTTTCCAAGGCTGGGCGGCAAGTCCGGATTGAGGGACAGCGGGGCTAACCCAGAGATTTTAGCAAAACATCTGCAAAACCTTTTCGCATCTTGCCAGGCCTTGAGTACATTATGAACTACATAAGTTCTTGTCACTGAATGTAATGTGTTTATATTACTAATAAATGGTAAGGAGCTCAAAGGTATAGGGAAGCAGAGGTCTTTTTCAATGTCTGTCCAGTGAGCAGTTACGCGTTCATGTAGCCAATTAATCATCCCTTTTGTTTGTGCGGCCCAATAGTACAGCTGGAGGTCAGGGAGGTTCAGTCCACCACTCTCTTTTGTTCTATTCAGGGTTTTAAAGGATATTCGTGGTGTAGAGTTTTTCCAAATAAATGAGCTCACTAATTAATTTATGGATTTGAAAAAATCTTTATTCAGGTAGCAAGGTAACGATTGAAATAGAAAATTAAAACGTGGGAGGATGTTCATTTTTATCATGTTGATCCTTCCTTGGAGAGATACTGTATAGGAAGCAAGTTCCAGTTTTCCAAGTCTTGCTTGATCTTTTTAAGAAGTGGGGGATAGTTTAAGGAAAATAAGTCTTTGAGCTTAGGAGATACATTCACTCCGAGATATTTGAGTCCATCCTGAGCCCACATAAAGGGTGACATTTTTTTTAGTTTACTAGTAATTGACATATTCAGAAAAAAAGCATTGGATTTTGTTAAATTAATTTTATAGCCTGATATTTGCCTGAACTTAGTCATTAAAACCAGCACTATTGGAACTGTGTTTTCTGGTTTTGATATATACAAAATTATATTGTCTGCATACAAAGAGATTTTGTTGTTTATCTTACCAGTGTCTACTCCTGAGATCTCCTTATTGGTTCGTATGGCTGCCGCTAGTGGTTCAATGGCTAAATTAAACAAGAATGGGGACAGGGGGCAGCCCTGACGACAACCCCTTTGTAGGTCAAACTTCTCAGAAAGGTTGCCATTTACACATACCTGCGCCTGTGGACCACTGTACATAGATCTTATCCAACCAATGCATCTATCGCCGAAGTTAATTTTTTTAAATACTGAGAACAGATAGGACCACTCGACTCTGTCAAACGCTTTTTCAGCGTCCAAGGATATTATCAATGCAGGTTGGTTGTGCAGAATCGAGTGGTCAATTATATTTAACAGCCTTCGAACATTATCAGTACCATTTCGTGCTCTTATAAAACCAGATTGATCGGGGTTGAGCAGTTTGGGCATCAAGTCCTCTAACCTACGAGTGATTAGTTTAGATATTATCTTAAAATCAACAGGGAGCAGAGAGATTGGGCGGTAGGAACCACATTCAGCAGCATCCTTATCCTTTTTGTGTATTAGCGTTATTACGGCTGTCCTCATTGGTTCCGGAAGAGTTCCATTTTGCACAAAGTCTGCAATCATAGGCATAAACAAAGGCTCAATTTGGGGCCAGAAGGTCTATAAAATTCAATGGGATACCCGTCTAGGCCTGGCGATTTTCCAGAGGGGAGTGACTGAATTGCTTGGAGTACCTCCTCTGAAGTAAAGCAAGTGTTCAACTGCTCTCTGTCTTCCTTCGACAGCAAGGGCAGAGACATGTTTTCTAAGAATGAATTAATATCTGTTTCAGAGGGGTTTTCTGACATGTATAGCTGTGTATAAAAACCATGGAAAGAGGACTTGATTGACTGAGTGTCATATTTAAGTTGCCCTGCCGTATCGCGTATGCATTTTATATTACGTTCGGCCTGCTCCCTTTTGAGTTGATAGGCTAGAAGTTTACTTGGTTTATTACCATATTCGTGATAATGTTGCCTTGTGAAAAATAAAAGTGTTAGTCTGTCTGAAGTAAGTTAAGATTATTTCTGATGATATTCAACTTTAAGTTTGCCTCAGTAGGCGATTGCTTGTGAATTTGCTCTAAGTGAAAGTGCTCTTTTTTTAATTGCTCGGTCCGTTGAATTATAGATTTTTTCCTTCTAGATGTGTATGAAATCAGATGCCCTCTAATCTAATCTTTAGCAGCATCCCATATCACAGCGGGATCAACAGAGGAAGCACCATTATCCTCCTTATATTGATTTCGCCACAGCCTAATATTTTCACAGGCATCAGTATCTGCAAGAAGCGAAGAGTTAAACTTCCAATGTCTGGTTGAATGTGTTTGTTGCTGCAGGGATAACCGAAGGAAAATAGGAGCATGATCTGATATAAGAATTGTACCTATGTGACAGGATACAACAGAGGAGAGATAAGTCTGAGGCAGGAAAAAGTAGTCTAACCGAGAGTAGCTTTTGTGTCTTGCAGAGTAAAAGGTAGTCTTTTACTGAGGGATTGAATTCCCTCCATACACCGACAAAGCCTGCATCTTTAGAGGCTGTCTTTAGGGCCTTTGATGCATTAGGATTGGAGACAAACATCGAAGATTTGTCAAGGCTGCTATCCATGCAACAGTTAAAGTCCCCAGCAATTATGCCCAGATCTGCATTACACTGGCTAAATAGAGTGATAATCTTAGTCATAAATTTGGGGCAGTCTTCATTGCGCATAGACGTTAAGTAATGTGAGATCTTGACCATAAAGCGACCCACAGATTAGTATGTACCGACCCTCACTGTCATTGTATTGCTCTATAAAATTGAAGGGGAGGTTTTTGAGGATAAGTATTGCCGTGCGTCTCTTATTGCTTGAAAAGCTTGAGAAATAGACCTGCCCTACCCAGTCGTTTAAAGGGTCTTTTGATAGATAGTCGCATGGTAGTACACAGAGAAAATGGATATTGCAGGAGACCTTGTCCATGACAGCCGTAAGCCGTCATGGATTGCGCATGGACAGAGAACCCAGATGCAGGCGGGGGGTAAGGGGTTAATGAAACACAAATTTATTAAACAGAAAATACAAAACAAAGACCCACCAGGGGGTAAAACAACATAGGCAAAGGGATAAATAATCACAGACAACACAGGAACGTAAACTAACTAAACAACACTTGACAAAACTTACACTGACTAGACTTAGACTTGGCTAATTCACAGCAGGAACAAGATGCAGCTTCAAACCGGACATGGAACAAAACGAACGAGCACAGGACAGAATACACACGGGCATTATATAGGGAAAACTAACAAAGGGTAATTAACAAGGGGCAGTTGAGGGGAATCAAACACTGGCGGGAAGCTAAACGAGGAAATGAGGGGGCGGGGCCAATGACGAGACCAGAGAGAGAATATGGAATGCCAAAACAAACAATTCCATGGCTGAATCCGAAATCGCATACTGCCATACTATATAGTAGGCGAAAAGCAGTAGGCGAACGAATAGTATGTCCGAAACCTCGGGTCTTCATAAAACAGTAGGCGAGAATTTCCTGGCGGTTGCACTATTTCTCGCGAGATTTGGATGTGCGTATACTACTGTTGCGTCCGAATATGCCTACTTACCTACTATATAGTATGAGAAAACAGAGTAGTATGTCCGAATCCCTACTCATATTCATAAAAGAGTAGGTGAGAAATTCCCGGATGGCTTACTGGTTACGCCTACATTTTGAAGCACCCAGCGACAGATACTTGGGACACTTATCATTATGTGTATATTTTATTTGTCCACTAGTACTGTTGATGAATTCAGGAAAATTTGAGTTGAATAAACAGCGAGTTAACACATGTTCAACTACCTCCACATTTAATTGCAGTAATGAGCACAAATCACAGAGGTCACTTGAATCTTGTTTGAATGTTACAGGGACAGATGAGCACACTCGTTAAAATCACAAAGGTGGCGACAGTGGTCAGCTGTGAGATGGCAGTAGGATGTGGGGTTCAACGCCTGTATATACAGGATCATTTGTCACAACAAAAAATTGAAACAAAGGTTTGATTCATGTGATGTTTACTTGTATATGTATTAATAATGATTAAATTCATTTATTTTCTTACATCAAATTTAGGAAATTTTTATTCATGTTTATTCTATAGTTTTCTGTAAATAAAACATATTACATTAATTCATGCATTCTGTCATTGCTTCACTGAAAACGTATGCATTCACATTTTTGTAGTCTGTATTAATACAATATATCATATATATCAATATATGGATAAAAGCGTCTGCTAAATGTAAAATGTAAATATCATTGTAGCTCAGTTCGTAGAGGCAGGAAGAAAGGAGGCGGGGTCGGCGTTGGCTGGGAGACGAGAATTCTTTATTCTTTCTTAATCACAAACAAACTATACTCTCGCCACTGCGCGTCTTACAATCGTACAACTTTAAATATATGTTGTGTATGAATCCGGTTGCTTCACAGCGGCTTCCTCGTCCTGCAGACGGTAAGATTCGTCTTCCCAGCCAGTCTCTCTCACTTTGGCCGTCTCCTCGTGCTGTTTAAATGCGTCTCCCCACCAATCACTGTAACGAGACACAAGTGATCGTAATGTGCACTTGACCTACTTATGCGCCGTCTTTCTCACGCCTCCCCCCTTCGGCGCAGACTTCGCTAAACCACGCCCCCCTTGCCACATACCCCCGCCGCCCGACTCAAGCCGGGGTGCCATCTGGCCTGCAGCCTCCCCCCCTCCTCCTGGAGAGGAAGTCGGCCACCACCATCTGGGACCCCGTTCTGTGGACCACCTGAAATTTGAAGGGTTGTAAAGCCAGATACCAACGGGTGATCCGCGCGTTGGTATCCTTCATGCGGTGGAGCCATTGGAGGGGCGCGTGGTCCGAATGGAGCGTGAATTTGCGTCCCAGGAGATAATAGCGGAGGGTGAGGATGGCCCACCTGATTGCTAGGCACTCCTTTTCAATGGTGCTGTACATCGTCTCTCTTCTGGAGAGCTTACGACTGATGTACAGCACCGGCCGCTCCTCCCCCTCTATCTCCTGGGACAAAACCGCCCCGATCCGACGCGTCAGTCTGCAACCTGAAGGGGAGAGAAAAATCAGGAGAGTGCAATAACGGCCCGCCGCACAGAGCAGCCTTCACCTGGGTAAAAGCCTGCTGGCATGGCTCCGTCCACTGGACGGTATCCGGCGCTTCCTTTTTAGTGAGGTCAGTCAGCGGGCTGGTGAGGTCTGAATAATTGGGTATAAACCTTCTGAAATATCCCGCCAGCCCCAGGAACTGCCTCACCTCCTCTTTGGTCTCTAGGACGGCACGACCTGGTCATTAGGTTCCTTAGGGGCGCGAGAAGGCTGAATCCGCCTCGTCCGCGCTCCGTACCCTCTTGGGACCTTGAAGTGGTCCTAGCGGGCCTCCAGAGGCCCCCCTTCAAGCCCCTGGGAGACGCCGCTCTTTCTCATCTGACGATGAAGACGGCTCTCCTGGTGGCGCTCGCCTCCATCAAGAGGGTAGGGGACCTCCAAGCATTCTCTGTGTCCACAGAGTGCCTAGAACTCGGGCCTGGAGACTCTCACGTGATCCTGAGACCACAGCCTGGCTACGTGCCGAAAGTTCCCACCACTCCCTTTCGGGACCAGGTGGTGAACTTGCAGGCGCTTCCCACTGGAGGAAGACCCAACCCATCCGTGTTGTGTCCAGTACGCGCATTGTGCCTTTACTTGGACCACACGCAGAGCTTCAGAAGCTCTGAGCAGCTCTTTGTCTGTTTTAGAGGTCAGCAGAAGAGGAGGGCTGTCTCCAAACAGAGACTGGCGCACTGGATCATGGACGCCATCACTACGGCGTACCGGTCTCAAGATCGTCCGTGTCCGTTGGCAGTGAGGGCACACTTCACCCAGGGTGTGGCCTCCTCGTGGGCACTGGCTCAGGGCGCCTCTCTGGCAGGCATCTGCCGAGCTGCGGGTTGGGCTACGCCCAACACCTTCGCAAGGTTTTACAACCTCCAAGTGGAACCGGTGTCAGCCCGTGTCTTGCAGGGCAACAGGTGAGAAATAGCGACCGGTAGGGCGTACGCCTGCGAAAGCGTCTTTCCCCTTCCCTCTAGGTGGGTCAGTGCGCTATGTCCGCCTCCCTTCTTCCCCCCACTGGGAGAAGAATGGGCATTCCATCCATCACTAAGCACCTTCCTGGGGACCGGGCTGGGCAGAGCAGCCCTGCCCCCTTAGGCCGGGTAACAGTTGAGTTGTCCACCACATAGCTCTAACCGGACCTAGTGCTCCCCCCACTGGGTGGTTCCGTCTGATGTATTCTCATGAGTGGTTCCCGCCTCGGCAACCCATGACCTCCCTAGGTGGAATCCCACCTTGCGGTTAACTCTTGAGTCCGCACATTTTTCCCATGAGTTCTCCCCTGATGGCGAGACCATGCTGGTGTCTCCACTAATCTCCTCCCTATGGCAGGAAGTGGTCTCTGCAGTGTTTTTCCCCCACGGGGGAATAACGCTTACCCAGTGACCCTTACGGTGTCGGGCGGCTTCTCGCTGTTAGAGAAACAAGGCCTCCGCCTGTGACGGCCGGTGGTAGGGGGCTTCCCACCTTTCGTGTAAAAGCTCTGGGACCTCCCTACCTCTCCACTGGATGGTCACAAATTTCGCGATGGCGCTCACGTCTGACACGTCTAGGCCAGTCAGCGTCGCCTCGCTAGAGATTGTGACGCGGCACAGCACTGTGGTGTTTCCAGAGGAACCCCATCTGTCGGTTCGACACAACGTCGAGAGACCGACAGAAAGGGAACGTCTTGGTTACGTATGTAACCTCAGCTCCCTGATGGAGGGAACGAGATGTTGTGTCCTTTATGCCACAACGCTGGCCGCCCACCACAGTGGTCGAGGGATGCTCAGGCTCCTCAGCCCAAAAGGTGAATGAATGAGCACGCCGTCTTCCTTTTATACCCGGATATCCGGGGCAGAGCCCGGCATGCAAATTTCATTCGCCAATTTCATTGGCCTTTTCCAAATAGTCAGAAGTTGAAAGGTTTTCAAGGCAAACCCCATCTGTCGGTTCGACACAACGTCTCGTTCCCTCCATCAGGGAACTGAGGTTACATACAGTACGTAACCAAGACGTTTTCCAACTGACTTCTTAAAAAACCCACTGTTTCACGGGTCTAAAGTGTAGTTTAGTGCACACACAACTGAAACATACACCTTGATTTTGATCGTCTTTCACTTGTATGCTTATCTCGGTGATGGAAGATTAATTAACCGAAACATAATGCGGTCGGTCGTATCTAACACAATTAGCGTTGTTACTCTCACCTTCTATATGGACACACCTTAATAGTGGGACATGATAATCACCAACTGATTGATATTCTATTTTATCTGTGTATATACAGGTGCATCTCAATTAATTAGAATATCGTGAAAAAGGTCAATATTTTTTGTCACTCATTTCAGAAAGTAAAACCAATATATTATATAGATTCATTACACATACACAGAGTGAAATATTTCAAGCCTTTATTTCTTGAAATTTTGATGATTAAGGCTTACAGATAATGAAAACCCAAAATTCAGTGTCTCAGAAAATTTGAATATTATATAAGATCAATAAAAAAAGGATATTTTAAACAGAAATGTCAGGCTTCTGAAAAGTATGTTCATTTCTATGCACTCAATACTCGGTTGGGCCTCCTTTTGCTTGAATTACTGCATCAATTCTGACCTCGGCGGCGTGGCATTGAGACAACCAGCCTGTGGCACTGCTCAGGTGTAGTGGAAGCCCAGGTTGCTTTGATAGCGGCATTCAGGTCATCTGCATTATTGTCCGTCGTGGCATGGAGACAATCAGCCTGTGGCACTGCTCAGGTGTAATGGAAGCCCAGGTTGATTTGATAGCGTTGTCCTTGGTCTGGTGTCTCTCATCTTCCTCTTGACCATACCCCGTTTGCTGGCCAATCAAGCACAGTACCACCATGGTCATCGAACCAGATTTTTAAATGCAAAATTTACTTTCATCTGACTAGGATGATCGATTTTGCAACCGAGACAGAGCTCTTTCAGCTTTGTGTTGACAAGATGTTCCAGAAGGATCACGACAGTTGTTGTCGAATCCTAGAAAGGCTGCTGCTCCTGCTAATGCACCGGCATTGCTGTACGGGGTCGTGATGAAGGTCAGGTTGTGATACCCCAGATCCGTACAAACTTTATCCAGCCAACTGTTGTCACAAGTTGGCGAATCGTTATCCATTGGTCTTGCATTGTCATCAGGTATTGCTGGGGCCGTCCCGGGTGTGATGGTATAAGTGAAAGTTGACAGAGTTTCTTGAGACATGTTAAGCGAATGTATCGAATGATCCAAACTGGGGACAATTTAATGGCTGTAATAGGTGGGTGGGGTTAAGATGCGGTCTTTGTAGTTAGTGACACTCCTCGCTGGATGGAACAACTTAACTTTAACGGAAGTGTAGCGGTCATAGAGGTCACACCATCTAAACAATTTATCAATACATGAATAAATGTTGTCAAGCATACGAACATCTTTCCACTGAAACAAAAATATCAAGTCATGGTGCATGTGATGCTCAGACTCTGGAATCGGCCAGGCATATACACGGAGCCTTGTCTTGTTGTTGCAGCGAAAAATATAAACACAGTCTTCCGGCAACTTTTTACTATGGTCCGCAAACACACGATACCTTGTTTCAGGAATCACGCCGTCCCACTCCGCGGTGTACAAAGGGTCGTCACCACAGTCTTTCAAATCTCTCCAAACCTTATTAAAAAATATAAACCAGTCTTTGGCAGGGAAAATCAGACAGGGGTCCAGTGATGTGAAATCATCTCCAAGATCACCTGTATAGAGCTCGATGGTGCACGATGTCTTGTCAAACCGATACCTCCCCACATGATTGCCAGACATTGAGAAATCACGTTTCACAAAATCATGGTCTTCATGGAGAAACTTTGTCAGACTAACTCCCTGTCTTTTCTTAGGTGCAGAAATCAACTTTTCATCCATTTCCACAGATCCTCTTGTTGATTTAATACACATCACCTTTCGACCGGAAACAATGAGGTCTGGAAAATATAATAAATTAGGGGTAATAAATCATGTTTTGACATTCGGTGTATCATATTTACTACTCAGGCCCAACACCCAACTGGCCTGTCGGTGTGGAATGTAGTGAAGCGGCTAGAACAAGGAACGTGAGGTTACCTAAAGATTTAAAGTGGGTTGCACCATCAAAGATTGTTTTCTCAAAAAGTGGACCTTTTTTGTCATTTCCCCCACATTTATTATTTAATTATGAGGTTCAAATACTTGCTCTAACTCCACTGTATATCTGAATGCCCCACTCTCCATACAAATGGTCAAATGTGTAATTGGAGGACCACTACGGAATCCAGCTGCTCATTACAAATACTCAGAAGAACTCCATGTTCTTTATTAAGGGTCCAGTTTTACTTTCAGGTGTTAATTAATACATGAACTAACAAATATGCAGAGGTGGGTAGAGTAGCCAAAATCTTTACTCAAGTAAAAGTACAAGTAACTAGAGAAATTGTTACTCAAGTAAAAGTAAAAGTCACTATTTTAAAATTTACTTGAGTAAAAGTAAAAAAGTATGCAATGAAAAAACTACTCAAGTAGCTAGTTACTTAGTTACTTTGTATCTGATTATATAGGCCTACTACATAAAATTAATATTAATGCCAATATTTTAATATTACATTTTAATCAATATTTTTAATTATCATAAGCAGATATCTTTGCAATATACTAGAGACTAAAGAATAGACAAACACAGAAGAGACAAGCATTTCTGTAAATTTCATCTAGTCCTGATGTCAATGTAGTTTACACAACTTATTTAGAATAATAGACCATGTCAAACTAAAGCATGAACTAAACTCAGAGCATTTCCTAAGATGATCTAGAACATCTGCAGTGCTCTCTTAAATGAAATACACACTTTTGAACAAAGCTCATGTTTTCTCGTGTTGTGTCACGTGTGTGTTGTGAAACGCTCTTACTTGTAAACAAACAGTAAACAGTGAACCACACGCCCATCAACAAGTTTTCTTCCTTCTGTTCTTCAAATGTATATTTCTGCAAGCCCACGTCTCTGTGTCTGACAGGTAACGCGCATGTTGCTGTGTCTGACGAACAGGTCGCACAGGTGCGCGCATATGGCGGGCATTTATCATCGCTGGCAAACAATATGACACATTTGCAGTTTTGATTGTATAGATATAGATTAATATCCACTTCATCCAACGCTCTTTGTGTTCTGCGTGTTCTTAAGTTTGGCGCTACGAGGAGTGAGTAATCCTGCTTCAGATGATTCAGATCGTGCTGCGAACTGAACAAATCATTTGAACTGATTCATTAGCCTATTCAAATGGTTTTGCCCATTGTTCAATTAATGCTTTCAAAAGAATCGACTCAAAAGAATTGATCACTCGGGAATGCCCGTAAAAAGAGACGACAACCTTGAAATAAACAACGTGTTTTAAAAGCATATTTTAAAATGAAGGAACGAAGGAACGTCACGCAATGTAAGTTATGTAACGAAGTAAAAGTACAGATTTTCTATGAGAAATTTACTCAAGTAAGAGTAAAAGTACACACTTTTGATTTTACTTTAAAAGTACATATTTTCCAAAATGTTACTCAAGTAAATGTAACGAAGTAAATGTAGCGCGTTACTACCCACCTCTGCAAATATGTACCAACATGTAGTAAACAGGGCCTGATACTGTGGCTAGTGGTTTTCCAAAACGACTGATAAGTCCTGCTCTACCCCGGGTCTCAACCCAGCGTCTGTCCGGTATGGGAGGCGAGTGCTCTAACGAGGAGGCTAAGCGTCTGTGTTAAGAGTGGAAGTCGCGGAGTCAGATTTTCATTGTCAGATCAGCATTTTCACTGTCAACTATTTTGTTTTTGGGAAATTGTTTTATATGACTAAACTTTGTGCTTCCGACGCCCATGATCCTAATTATTGGCAGTTGTTATTTAAAAGGACACATTTTAATAAAAAAATTCAGAAAATGGCTGCGTCTCAATCAGCTCCCGAGGTGGTGAATCAGAGTATCATGTATGTGGGTTCGGGTTCTGGTAAGGACCCTGGCTCACTTCACATTGGGACAACGTTCACTTATTTTCCTGTGACGTGACTGCGTGAGCTCGTTGTGATACTTCACAGCTGATAATTATCAACAACAGGCAAAACCGACATCTCTCTGGCTTCATTTTTTTAAATAATGGTTGAAATGCATGAGAAACACTTGAATTCTTCTGTTACATATCCGTGCACAAACTTGGTCTAATATTAAATTCAAGTGTTAAGTAGATTGTGTTCCCTGCCTGTCAAGCAATGTATGTTTATATATTAAAAAACGTTTGTCTTTTCAAAAGTTCTGTCGTGATTCATTAAGTTTATTGAGTTGGCTCGTGCAATTTCGGTTAAACGGATTCAAAAAATGTCACTTGATTTCCGGTAAGGGAACACATAGTGAGCATCGATGCTCCCTGACTTTTGTGTTGCATTGTGGGATTTTTTTAGGAACAAACATAATCTGGAAGAATCTTGCGAATGAGACAGCCCTTAAAATGGCCAACTCCCTGATCAGTGCCCTGACTACTGAACAAGGGAGCCGATTGTGACACACCCTTAGTCTACTTTACCCTCCCCGCTTCTGACACACCTCTGCTCTGCACGCACATCTGCACATGACAAGCCAATCAGAGAGCTTGTTACATCTCTCTCGCCGTAGCTAATTTGCATTGTTTAACATCGTTTTACCAGTGCAAGACCCCAAAGTGTCACGGAAATGCTGAATAGAGAGGCTAAAAGGAAAAGCTAAATGACTGAGCTAATCCAATAGCAAATCGGAAAAGGAAGCGGGGAATGGAAATGCAAATGGTAAAAGCAATCGCCTTTTCAGTGCCAGATTAAAACCCATATTCGTAGTTTAATTTGTAAATCCAATTTTTTTTATTCTTCTTTTTGAATTTCAAATACATTGTGAAATTCATTAATACACATTAAAATTATGTACGTATTGAGTGTTTTATGTTGTTTTTGTAAATCCTTTTTTATTTTAAGTATTTATTGAAGGATCCATATTTTATTTATAAATAATCTTTATAATCACGCTTTTTATTGCCCATTAAAATATTAAATAATTAATTACTTAATTACATAAATAAATTAAGTTGTAAATTAATGTATCATTGCCTATTTTTTGTATAATTAGTTATTAAACAGTGAAATGCTTTATTACTTGTCCTGTGACTCTTCTGGTCCTCCATACTAATGTTTATTTTACTCAATGTACATTTCTATAATAATTGTTTATATTGAAATAATACATAACACCTGTTGTGGAAAAATATCAGTCTTGTAGTTCAAAAAATCTCTCAGACAATAAACATCACATCCACGGGCAACTTCGGGATCCTACCAAACATCAGGTAGAACGGACCATAACCTGTGGATTCGTGCGCAGTACAATTATACGCAAAGGTCAATGTCTGGAGCAACTGCGACCACTTCACCTTAGACCTTAGGGGAAGTGCTCTGATCATGCTACCCAAAGTTCTATTAAACCTTTCAACAAGGCCATTTCCCATTGGGTGGTAAGCGGTCTTTTGAGACTTTTTCACCCCGGCAACCTGCATCAACTCTCGGATCAACTTGTTCTCGAAGTTAGCCCCTTGATCCGAGTGGATCCTGTCGGGGAAACCGTACACACAAAAATAGCGGTCCCACAACTGTCGCGCTACCTGTTTTGCTGACTGGTCACGACACGGGAAAGCGTGAGCCATCCAAGAAAAATGGTCAGTTACGACCAGCACATCCACATTGTGACCCTTTGAACTTTCCGCTGTCCAAAAATCGATGCAAACAAGCTCCATTGGACTTGACGTTTTCACACTCTCTAGTGGGGCTCTGCCTTCCGGTTCAGTCATTTTACTGACAACGCAGCGCTTGCAACACTTAACATATTTGCGAATGTCACGCTCCAACCCGACCCAAAAGAACCTTTGTCTGGCCAGGTACATGGTTCTACCTTGGCCCTGGTGCCCTGCTTCATCGTGAATGCCTGTCATGACCTGCGTAATCAAAGAGGAGGGAACAATATACTTTAACCATTTCTTTCCTGTCAAATTATCTTTGGTTACACGATACAGCACACCATCGAGTACTTTTAAGTTGTCCCATTGCCTCAAGGTTCTGAGCACCTTATACGTCTCACCAGCACGCTCACGACGAGAGGCCCTCTTACCCCTATTTACATAAAAAAGGACCCTGGACAGACAAGGATAATTTTGCTGTTTGTCTCGAAGTTCGTCTAACGAGAGGACTGGTAACGGGCATTGCCCAGGAAGCAACAAATGCCGGGAGTCTTGGACAATCCAAAAGATTGCTCTCGATTCGACACCTGCTTCCCAAGCACTATGACCCTCTACGCAGCGGACACCTCGGTACAAGAAAGCGGACAATGGTTTGGCATTACACAAGGAGGGCATTCGACGCTCTGAATACCAGCACTAAGCCTAAATGCGTCCTGCACTGTCTCTTTCTCATACTGCTCTGCTTCCTCTAGCAACACACCGTAAGGCTTATTCAACAGTCTCTGACTGACCCTGTTATGGACGAACGGTTGACGACTTAAAGCATCGGCCACAGTATTCTTACTGCCAGGTATGTACTTGATACTGAAACGATAGGGCGCCAACTTGGAAACCCATCTCTGCTCACACGCGTCAAGTTTAGGCTTAGTGAGAATGTAAGTTAGGGGATTGTTGTCCGTCCATACTACAAAATCATGCCCTTTCAGCCAGTGGCTGAACTTGTCGCAGACAGACCACTTCAAAGCCAAGAACTCCAAGCGATGAGCCGGATACTTGGCTTGAGCGCGCATTAGGGCTTTGCTAGCAAAAGCAATTGGCCGAGCCCTAGTCTCTCCTTCTGCAACCTGTGACAGCACGGCACTTAACCCATCCATAGACGCGTCAGTGGACAAAGTAAATGGGCGGCTAAAATCAGGATGTGTCAACACCACAGAATTCATCAGGGCAGCTTTTAGTTGCTGGAAAGCCCTACTGTGCTCCTCCTTCCAGTCACCAGGACTCAACTTTCTGACCGAAGCACCCCTCTTCGGTGGCTTCTTGCCCCTCTGCGCTGCTGTCAAGGCAAACAGGGGTTTCGCAATGGTAGAACAATTTTGGATGAACCTCTGGTAATACAACGCCATTCCAAGGAACGATTTAATTTTCCCTTGGGCTGGGGTTACCCCATCCTCCATCATCAAATCAGACTCTTTTACTGCTCCTATAGCACTGATTTTGTCCGGGTCAGCCGCTATCCCTGAACTGTCAACTACGTGCCCCAAAAACCGCACGCTCTTCCGAAGGAAATGACACTTTTTAGGGGCTAACTTTAACCCGTGCTCACGGAGCCTACTGAACACCATCTCAAGTCTCTTTATGGCCTCACCCTCATCTGGTGCGTACACAAGTAGGTCATCAAGATAACAGAGTAACGTCAAGAAATTTTGATCACCGAAGATGTTCATCATAAGACGCATAAAGCTAGCGGGGCTATTGCAGAGCCCTTGCAGTATTGATTAAACTCAAAAAGCCCCATCGGTGTTGTGAAGGCTGCAAGGTTTTTGTCCTCCTCCACCATCGCGATGTTATAAAAGCCGGAAGTAAGATCCATCGCGCTAAAGACCGCATTTCAACCCAAGGCTGCCAAGCAGTCTGCCTGGTGAGGTAAGGGGTGAGCATCCTTGATGGTCTGGGCATTAAGCCAGCGATAATCAACACAAACGCGAAGATCACCGCTCTTCTTCCATACCAGGACCAACGGGGATGCCCACTCACTGCAAGACTTGCGGATAATCTCTTGCTCTTCCATCTCAGAAAGCACTTTTCTCAGTTTCTGATATTGAGCAGGGGGAACGCGCCGATACGGAAGTCTGAACGGACGATTATCTGACAGGTGAATCCTATGGACAAACTCTTTGGCTTTACCACAATCTAGCTTGTGTTTAGAAAACACATCTTGATGTCTTCGAATCAACTGCAGAAGCTTGTCTTTCCAGTATGAAGTGACCTGGCACGACTCAATGTCGAGATCACCAAGACCAAGCTTCTGCAGTGCCTCACAAATGTCAGAGGGAGAACTAACCCCTACATCTGCACTAGAGGAGACAGATTGGCTCTGTACGTTCACAGTCTCCCCATCACCGGATACGGGCTGCATGTCAAGGTCCTCCACCGCTACAACAGTAAAAACATCTGCTATTTTGGCATTACGTCTCAAAGTGACCAGTTTATTGGATGGGTTAATCAACTTAACCGGCACCCATCTGTCACCAGGCAAGGTAGCTATAACACACCCAACAAGAACACTCTTCTTATGTGTTTGTGCCCTAGACGGCTCAATCAACACGGTGCTACCCATAGAAATAGTGGAACTGGTCGGGAGTCTACCCCACACAAGATGCTCTTGGTGAGGTAGAAGCGTAACGGCCTGAGTGAGCTTAGCAGTACCGATAACGGTTGGGATACTACCGCCCTCCCATGTATCATGTCCAGACAACATACTCAAAAACCGCTGAATCTCTGGTTCTCCTGTAGAATTTGGACGTTTCATGACATGCCAGTAGCTTTGCGACGGCTTAAGTTGACTCATGACGTATTTGATGACGTTAGTACCAACAATCAACTGGTCCTTTTGCCCTGATACGACCAAGGTAGGCACAATAACTGAAACTCCATATACACACATCTTCAGCTGGTGGATACACTTAGGTTTGACCCGGACACCACCACAACCGACAAGCAAGACATTAATGTGGGGCTGCTCGGACTCCAGAGTCCCGCATGCATCCTGCAACCTGCGCTCAACTTCCTCATTAATAGTACACGCCATAGAACCAGTGTCTAACAGGCCCCGGCAAGCGACAGCATCATTCACAAGCACATCGGTAGAGAACAAGCTGTCAGCTTTTTCCAGCTTCGCAATGTTTTGGAACAAGATAAAACTGTCGCTTGACTCAATCTGGCACTGATTGCTATAGATGACCATAGGATCATCCTCAATGGTGAGAGGTCGACTTCCGAAACTCACACTGCCCTCCCTCCAGTGTGAGTTATCTAGTTTCCCTGATCATCACTGGTCTGGGCCATGCCCTGGGCAACACCCCCGTGACACTGCTTACGTTGGTGCCCCATCGCGAAACAATCAAGGCATCTTTTTTCTTTCATACAGTGCGAGCGAGTTGAATGCGATTGGTCTCCGCACACTGCACACGGAGAAGCTCGATACCACGGTGACGTTCGAGGCTTCGTCTCTGAAACTGGTAAGGTTGTGCGCTCCATCACCCGTTCTAACATTTTCAGCACCCGCTCTAAAGTGCCCGACTCATTGACTTCATTTGGTTTAGTGTGACCACCAGCTATACATACTGGTGAGGTTGCCCCTCCACTTCGCTCCCTACAGCTACCAGAGTTCCAACTGCTTTCTCTGTAATAACAGCCTGATTTACTCCGACCTTAGGCACAGGTGGGGCCGGTTTCCAGGACTTACAGTCCCTCTCATACTCATCAATGGCCTCTTGGACTTCCTCAGCTGACCATTTGCTTATGGGCTTACACCTAAAGACACTGGAAAGGTCAGAGTTAGTGCAATTTCTGATAAACATCATTGTAACCTCTGAGCTCATGTTTTCCATCTTGCCACCGTATCTTTTCAGGTAAGTGTCTGCTAGCTCGGCTGCCTCATTCAACCTGACCCAATAATCAACAGGGCGCTCACTTTTCTTCGGCTGCGTCGCATAAAAGTCAGCTAATGGCTGGGATGAGCCAGTGTTCTCACTAAAATAGCGTCGCAGTACCTCATAGACAACTTCGGGACAGAGTACAGCAACCGGGCTACTCTTTAGCTTAACCTTAACAATGCTCTTTGCCCGGCCAGAGAGATGGTTCAATATCTCTTCCACACTGTCAGCTTTGCTGCAACCTTTTTTAGACAAATACACCCCTATCTGTTCAATCCACTCCAGGATGGAACATTTGTCGCTACCATCTCCCCTGAACATTTGTGGTTCTCTAATGTCAGCTTTGACTATTAGATTTAACTTGGACAAATCGAGGCTTGTAGACAGAGGTGTGGCCCCAGAAGGTTGCTGCTCAAACAATGGAGAAGGATCAGGTAATGCAGAATTCTGATTGGTTAACAACCATGAAACAATTGTATCACCAATTGGTTTCCAAGCTCGCCAATGAGGTCGCGTAGTTGCTGTGTAACATTGTCACAACTAACATCGGCAGGAGTGGAAGACTTTGGCTCATTCGACTCGTTATGCGACATGGCCGGAATAGTCACAGAATCATACACCAAAACACGTGGTTTGTCGACTACAGGCTTAGGTACCTCAAAGACCCCACGGCCCCTGCCAATGTGTGGCGTCACAAAGACTTCATTCCACCCCCCTTCGGCCATATCACTACCGGTAGATTATCGTATTATTCAAATTTTTCCTTCACTGTTATCGTACAATTCTAAATGCAGAAATAAATTAAACAAAAAAAGGAAACAGTCCAATATGTATGAAGTGTAAAATCCAATGTGTGCGTATTGTAAAGCGAGAGTTCCGTTACTCAGTTCAGTTCCATATCCGGACACCACCACCAAAACATCAACGATGATGTGTCTTTGTCCGATGATTTCAGAAGCGTTGTGATTCGGCGTGGTCAAACTCCAGCTATCGGCTGCTGCAGATCTGATGTATCCGGGTCACGGCACCAAATTTTATGTAGCATGTGTGGACCGGTGACTCTCACACACAAAGAGACCACATGACCACTCGTTGACGAGATACCGGTGTTACTTTTATTTGATCAGAGTCACTTGCGGGGAGAGCCAAAAAAGTACGCATGCTCATCAGCCTCACACACCGACAAACTGAGGCTATTGCAAAATAGGGAAACCCCAGATGTGTTCCACAGATATCATTCCCTCCCCAGACAAACTCCCGAAGAAAAGTTCCACAACATTAACGTTACATTATTTTGACTTGCAAACAATAATAGAGGAACACAATTTCGTGGAGATCACTAACCCATCCTATTATGAAACACATAGAATATATAACAGTTTAAACAGCATACATATAAAAAACACAATATAGAAAAGAAAACAAATCTAAATAAGTCAATAAATCATTCACACTGGTTACACATCTTCATATATATTTTTGTCGAGTATAAAAGTGAACTAAACATAGTCCATAATGCAAGCACCTAAACTGAATGTTCCATAACAGGCTAATCAGACGTGACAAAGACAAGTGTGAGGTCCGTCTTTGCAGTTAAGAAAAGACTGGAATCCAACACTGTGTGCCATTTCGTACTGACTAATATATTCTCAGCTCTAATTAGAAGAGTCTTGGGGGCATGTGCACGCTGCGGTGCCATAATATGTAGTTTACAGTCATTTTCTGAGGCTTCTGCATTTCTGACTCATTTCCTTAGCTCTGCAGACATTCTTTAGAGAAGTCTGGAGAGTTTTTTATGGAGGACTAAACCTGCAAAAATGATAAATAAATAAATAAATAAATGTATAAATAAATAAATATGTAAACGAATAAATGTAATAATATGAAAATAAATAAAGGAATGAATGGTTTGATAAAACAAAATTATTCGTTTTAGCTATTATTGATCTTAGCTTTAACTTTTCTTTTCATTTTTTAAATTGATTTATTATTTTTTGTGTCCATTTTTTAATTATTTTTAATTATTATAATTTTTTTATTTTTAGATTATTTTATTTATCATTTCCTTTTATTTTTACATTTATTTATTTATACGTTTATTAATTTTTATATTTATTTATTATCGCGTGTATTACGTGTATAACGTTAAGTAACTATGGCGGGCACACAATTAGCTAGAGAGTTACAGCATTTAGCCAATGAAGTCGATAACCATGCATCAAATGACTGT